>NW_024581737.1:0-201036 GCF_017639235.1 Corvus kubaryi
GGGGCGGCCCGGGCCGGGCGCGGGGCGGCGGGAGGCGGCGGCGGCGGGCGGGGCCCGGCGCTTCCCGCGGGAGTGCTGCGAGGGGCTGGGCGGCCTGGACTACGGCCAGGTACCGGCGGGCCGGGCGCGGGCGGGAGGGCGGCCCCGGGGAGGGCCCGGCCTGGGGCAGCGAGGGGAGCCCGGGGATGGATCCCCCGCCCCCCCGGTGCCGCCGCAGGGCTCGGCAGATCCGCTGGGAATCGCCCCCGGGTTGTGCCCGCAGGTGCAGCAGGCCTCGGGATGCTCGGTCCCCGGTTCCCCAGGTGCACCCAGCGCCCTCCCTCCCAGCCCGGTTCCACCCCAGCCGGGACGGCACGGTCTGACCGGGAAGCAGGGGCTGCTCTGGCACTGCGCGGGAGGCCCGGGGGTGCTGCCACCGGCTCACCCAGGTGCCCCTGCAGCTCTTGTGGAGGTGCCCGTGCAGCTCTCACGCAGGTATCCATTTATCTCTCACTCAGGTGCCGATACAGCTGTCACCCAAGAGAGAGCTGCTCATGCAGCTCTCATCTAGGTGCCTGTATTGCTGTCCCCCAAGTGCCTGTATGGCTCTCACCCGTGTGCCCGTTTATGTCTCACCAAGGTGCCCATGCAGCTGTCACCTGGGTGCCCGTACAGCTCCCACCCAGCTGCCCATGCTGTTCCCACCCTCCCTGACTTTGGGGCTGTGATCACGCGGGCAGCGCTTGCCACGGTCATTGATCCCCCACCGTGGAGGAGAGGGCAAAGTTGAATGTTCTATGCCTGTTACGTGGCTGTCCCAGCAGCTCGAAGAGACAGCTCATCCCATTAGGGCTCCCCTTTTATCCCGAAAAGCACACGCCGGGCACAGGCCAATCTGCCTCCCCTGGCAGCTGTGAATTTGGTTGTTGAGCAGGAGAAAAGAAGGTGAGTGCAATGTTAACGATGTTGCCTGCCAGGAGTTAGTAGGTCAAGAAGCTTTTGTTCAGCCCGTGCTAGCATACTGTGCTCAGCACCGTACAAAACGAGAGGAAAGAAGCTGTCCTGGTCCCACGGGATTGCAATTGAAGCCGGATTAGACAGTTCGGCCCCAGTGCCAGCAGCTGCTTGTGTTATGCCTTGACAGTGTGAAGGGACGAGGTCTGATGGGGAAGAGCTGCTTGGGAGTGAAGGGAGGGGAGGAGAGGCTGTGGACGATGGGAGTAGGGGGAGACCAGTCTGGATCAGGCCGTGGGGCTGCTCCCATTGTTCTGTGCCAGCACCTGTGTCCCCAGGGCTCAGATGTAGGAGCATGGGGGATCTGGGGCAGTGGTGGTTTAAAGGCAGCTGTGGACCCCCGTGAGGATCCCCCCTTTCCCCAGGGCTGTACGGTCTTTACTCCTGCACTTTGCACTGTGGGCAGTCATGGCTGGGCAGGAGGTGCTTGGAGCGACTGGATGTGCCCTGGGCTAGCACGGGAGCTATTCCCATGGCCTTTTCTCTGGGCTAGGAGAGGTGCTGGGTTTACAGCCCCTTTCCATGGTGACACTGTGGCTCTGGTTTTTTCCAAGAGCATGTGAGGAGCCAGTGGGAATTTATCTCCCGTACGAGTGAGCCGGAACTGATACCTTTTTGAGCCATTCTTGTCCCCTGGCATCTAAAGGACTTGCAAACACAGCTGTGTTGGGGAAGCAAAAACCTTCCATGTCTCAATGTTGTCTTGGTTTTGCTTCAAGTGAGGGAAGGGCTTGGGCTGGGCTATTTTGTTGTTTGCTTTCAAAGGTTTTGACCAAAAGAAAAAAAAAGACACTGGCTGTTTTTCATCCAAATACCAGGGAGAGGGAGTGAGGAGGGAGAAGTAGCATGGCTTACTGCACGTAAAAATGCTGACAATGTCAGGGAGCCGTCTTGGGAAAAATATCTCTCTCTTAAAAGGAGAACATCAAGTTTTAAGAAGTTTTTATTGTTGTCATTAAGACAGGAAATTCTTTTGCAGCTCCTTACAGTGCAAAAAAAAAAAAAAAAAAAACCAACAAAACCCCTTGCAATGGAGGGAGTTTGCATCTCTCTTACTTTATGGGAGACAAGTTTGAAGCTGACACAGTTCATTGCTAGGGAGTTCCGTGCAGACCAGCGTCCCTGGGACTGTCCTCTGTCTCCAGGGACGCTGAGATGCTGTGGAATGGTGCTGCCTGTCCTAAAACACTCATGAGTTGGAAACTGAGGACTGCTGCTCGTCCTCAGAGCAGCAGTGTCACCTCAGTGCCTGTGTCCTTCTGGGCACTGCTGTGAGCGTGGGGCTCCCAGAGAGCCCAGTGCTCCTGAGGTTTGGGGAGACAGCTTGGAGAAGCTGCCATCCTTCTTCTGGGCTTTGCACCCTGACATAGCACTTTGCAAGCTGTGACAACACATTCCTTGGGGCTATTAAAAGGTTCATCTCCCCTTGGGGCAGCTGATGGGTTTGGTTTGAGGTGAAGTGTCCCTGTGGGATCCTGCACTCCATCCCTTCCTCCACAGGTGGATGTGGCAGCCATGGTGCGGCTCTTTGGCTACGTGGATGTGACTGACACTGACTTCATAGTGGCCGTCCTCTCAATCGCCTTCAACCCTCTCTTCTGGAATGTGGTAAGAGCTGCCTGTGTGCCAGCTGCTCCTTTACTTTCAGCCTTCCTTTCCCAGCTTCCTTTGGGAGGAAAAACCTCTTTTGGGAAGTCTGCTGGGCTGAGTGGGGGGAACTGTGCTCAGTTAGCCTTTAGGAGTGGGTGAGCAGGGAGCTGTGCTGCAGCTCCTGGGGCTGGGAATTACCCTGAGGGCTGTCACATAGGACGTGAAGGTGGGAACCAGCACAGGATACAGAAAGAATTGGGTGCTGAGCTTGGGAGAGGGAGCAGAGCAATCAAACCCATCCTTCAGCCACGTGTCCCACCCAGCAGCCAGGCACTGCTCACTACTGGGACTGAGCATGAATGGCATTAATCCCCATCAGGGTGGCTGCACTGGATATGTTGCCTGCTGCTTCTCCTTGAAATATGTTGGCAGCTGTTTGTGTGGATGGCAGGAAGCAAAAACAGTCAGCCAAAAGTTGGCCTGAAAAAACTGGTCCTCCATCATGCTGCAAAGCCTGACAGAGAGCTGCAGGGTTGGCAGCAAGCCAGCCCTAGGAGCCAGGATACCTGTGCATGGGTGATGTTTGCTATGGCTGTGGGTGCCACAGTGCTTTGGGAGCCAAGGCTGGAGCAACCTCCACTGCCTGTTACTGCTGTGGTTTGCTGCCTCCTTAAGAAACCAGCAGAAATCATTGCTGGCCCAGTTTTGGAGCATTCCAGAGCCCATGTGACAAGCAGGAAGCCCAAGTTGGCTGCAGGACGAGGTGACTCCCACCCTGCAGCACCCTCAGCAGCACAGCTGAGGTGTGGGTGAAATGTCCCTGCGGGCACTCCTGGGAATGGGATGCCATCTCAGCCATGATTCCCAAATCTGCCCGCCAAACCTCCCTGCAGGGATTCTCTCCCTGGAGAATACTCTTCAAAGAGGCCTTATTTTTTCAGAGGGGGAGAACTCCTCTCTCTCTGAGTGCGGGGGCTCTTGAGATTGTCTCACGCTGGGCTTTGGAAAAGCGAGGCTCTGCTGGCTGTGAGTCACTTTGGAAACCTCTGTCGGAGCTCTTTGTTGCAGCCTCCCTAATTTTTCATGCAACTCGTTATTAAAAAGTCTCACGGTGTCTGAAATGCGAGCTGGAATATGCCACATTATTTCGACTGCGGAGTCATCATTTAGCATAAAGAATCAATGAACAAGAAGATTCAGGATGTGGTCTCTTGGGGGAGAGGCTGGCTCCAGCGAGAAACTGCATGAAAGGCAAAGAAAAAAGTACTTTATTAGCATCTGCTGCTATGCCTGGGACTCGTGGGACGCCTGCAGCTTGGGAAATAGCGTTGCTTTTTGGATCAGGAGTTTGGCTGCTGTTAAAGGACGGGGAAAGCTGATGTAAGAGCAGGAAGTTTGTTGCTGTGTGCTGCTGTTGTCCCCTGGCAGGGACTGGGGAGCGGCGCCGTTGGCAGCAGGTGGCACTCCAAGCCAGACGTGCAGGGCTGCGCCTGGGAGCAGGAGGTTTGAGTAAGCAGCCTGAGCTGGGTATTGGGGAAAGCTCTGAGCGTGGTATTCCGTGTTTTCCCGGCTGGAATGGGCCGGGTGGATCTTGCAGTCCGTATGCCTCCGTCCTCGCTCTGCCCAGGCCCCCAAGCATCTCCCTGGTGTTTTCAGTCCTGGTGTGTGGCTCACACCAGGCAATGCTGGAAGGCTCTTGCAGGGGGCCTGTGGGCCCTGCAGCCCTATGCAAGCCCCCACTGTTGGATACATTTCAGCAAGAGTGGCCCTGGCTATCCTTGGATTTTTCCTGACCTGGTTCCTTTACCTCCTCCCCATCCTTTTATCCGTGGGATCATTGTCGCCTCCCTGCATCCAGCCAGCAGCTCTTCTTTCTTTCCCTATATCCCTGCACAGACTCTCTCTGTCCTTGGCTATTTGAGTTCCTTCCCAGCAGCTGAGATTGCTTCTGCATCTGAATTGCTCTGGGTTTCCAAGAGCTTCAGTGCAAAGACTGGAATTCTGCACAGTGCCAAAGCACTCTTTGCTCTCTCTGCTCAATAAGTAATGTGGGACGCTGGTCAAAATCCCTCCTGTGCATGAAATTCCTGATTTGGATAGAGATTGGGTGGGGATGCATTGATTTAGTTCAGTGTCTTAATTCCCTGTTTCTGCTGAACTCCAGCCAGTTCTGCCTCTTCCAAAGTTTGGCATTGGGTTGTCCTTGCTGTGCAGTGCCTCTGAATAAATATGTGGTGGGGAAACCCCGGCTCCATGCAGTGCTTGGATCATGGAGAGGTATATCCCAAGGCCTTGATCATAGCAAGGTGCCCTGGTGAGCACTGGGCATGTTTCTCTGGGACAAAACCTGTGGAGTTTGGGGACGAAGCACAGACTCTGGAGGCTGCAGAGGAGTGTGTCCTCCAGAGAAAAACGTGATGCTTGTCAGGTTGATGGATGTACTTTGGGTAAGAGCAATTTTGAGGACCAGAGCCTAAGTGGGGCAATTTGCAGACTCCAGCTGGGCTGTGCTGATGTTCCCTCCTGTTCTCCACAGGGGAGAAAAGCTCTTCCAGAAAGGCCTCACGACTTTCAATTCCCATCTTCCTCCCTGCAGGCATGTGCAGGGGGGTACCAGGAATGTCTCCCCAGGGCCACCTGCTGCATTTCCTCACCAAACCGTGGGCTTGCACCTCCTCTTCTGCTTCCACCCCCTTCGTGCCAGTTAGAATCCCTCCTGTCCCTGGACAGCCCTCAGGTCATGTTGTCCATGGCACAGCTTGAATGTGTTCCTGCATTATTCTCTAGTTTTTCCCATATTTTTTCCTCTCTCCTGATCATGCTGTCTTTGCTTTCCCACCCACTGTGTCTGTTATGAGAGGAGCTGCTGGGAGCTGTGGTCCCACAGGAGGCAGGGTGCAGGTGAGGTCCCAAAAGGAAGCTGCGGAGCTGTTTTGGGAATGAAATCACTTTAAACTCCCCAAGGATGTTCAATGCAGCCAGGAGACCTGAGCCACCATGGGGCTGTAGAGGGGCACCTGGCAAGGAGCAGGCACATCTCTGGAGCTGTGCCATAAAATGTTAATGAGGCCAGAGCAGCAGGAGCTTCAATAAATCCCATCTGTGTTTGGAAAGCCGCAGAACGATGGGAGAAACTTCTCATCCCTTGGTAACTAAGGAAGGCATTAAATAAAAACTCCTCAGGGACAAACATTTTCAAGCCAAGAGAGGTAGATAACCTGCATGCAGGAGGCTCTAAAGAGCTGGCTGAGCCTTGGCACATGAGGACTTTCTAGAAAGCTGGAAGGTTTCTGTCACTCTGAGTTGCAACCAGGCATAGCCGTGAGGCCAGTAGTCTGACGTCCATCACCACGCAAGTGAGTTTTAAGTGGGGAGTGCATCCATCAGCAATCTTTTCTTGATTTGAGCCTCTTAAAAATTTAGGTCTGGCGTCATGGACTGATTTAGAAATGGCTCATCTTCAGCTGGCGCCCCAGAGCTCACTCCTCCCATCACCTCGGTCACCCCCTCGAGACACCCGTGTGTCTCACAGGAATCTGCAGGGTGAAACCTCAAATGTCAGAGCTGGGAACAGGCTTGGCGTAATTTAGCGTGATTTTAAAGGAAATAGACCCCATCAGACAGTGATTTTATTCTTCAAGGTTGCAGCTTTTCCTGTTCAGGGTAACGTCTCTGTTCTAGACTTCTGTCAAGTGTTTAAGCTGCATGAGGTTTTGATTAAAGAAGTAGTTGCACAGGGACCTGGGCTGACAATGCCTGGCTCCTGATGGATGTGTATCTCTTGGTTCATTTATTTTTAATTTCCCATCCTTTTCTCCTTCTTTGGAGACTGGAGGAATCTGCCAAGTGGGTAAGAAGTGCTTGCACTGGAAGGGAGGGGGAAGATTGCAGGCACTGGCAGCCCGATTTCACCTACATCTGACCACTTCTTGCTAAACTCGGAGGAAGGTGCCTGGCCTAAAACACCCCCACGCTGCTGGGAAGCAGATGGAAGCTTGGGAGTTGTCAGGATTCAGACCTCAGTGAGCCAAAGTCCAAGAAACCTTTTGGGGACAGGAGAAAAAAGCCTGATGCTGGGATATTTCAACAGCTCTCACTGCCTGTCTTAGAGAAGGAAAGGACTGAGCCATGGCTTGATGGTGTTGTGTCAGCACCTCGCTGGGGAAAGGAAATTGTAGGGTATAAAATAGCTGTGTGAGGGCTGGGATGGCAGCAGAGCCTTGCAGGGAGTGCACCTCAGTTACCTGAAGTTTACAGGACTGGGAGATGAATGAGTCAGGGTGATTCAATATTTTTTTCTGGCCTTCAGATTCTGTCAAGCTGCAAGACTTTTGTAGGCTCCCCCACAAACCTCTGCCTGCCTGCAGCCACGGGGGAGAGAAGAAAACAGCCCTCAACCAGCTTCTGGAAAGTGCTTTTAGACCCCATCATAGAAGCCATGGCACAGTGGCGATGATTATCTGCTTATAACAGATGCTAGATCAATAGCGGGGCTTCAAGCTACGCTGCAAGGCAATTGACTGCAGAAAGTGTTTCTTTATTGGGGTAAAGCTGGGCTTGCAATGAGGCTCAGATCCGCTCTTACATCTCCGGTCTTAAAATGTCACCACCAGCTCTGATGCCTTTCATCCTTTGTGCAGGGAGAGAACGCACATTATTCATAATTGGACTCTCTACCAGGCAGCAATAGCCGTTTTCATTTCCTACAATAGCTGAGAAAGAGTGAGGATTTGCCTTTTTTTTTTTCCCCCATCTCCCAAATAGCATTTAGTGGCAATTTTATTCCAAGTGACTTGGTAACGCTTTCACTCCGGCAGCGGGGGCTTTGCAGCGCCACTGTAGCGTGTGGAAGCGGAGGGCATCGATTCTCCAGCTCTCATAACAGAGCCAGTCCTGCCCAGGTGTGTAACACCAGGCTTGTTTGTCTCCTAAATTTAGCTTTTCCAGCGTGTCGGCACCACTGCGAGCCACATAACAAGCACCAAAACTGGGTCGTACCCTCTGGCGTGCCGGCTGGAGTGGCACAATTAGGAGCACTGTCACCTTGAGGGAGAGCCACATCCTTTGTCCCAGCACTGCTTCCCACAGCCTCACAGCTGGAGGTGGTGGTGTTTTCATCTAAATCCTCTTGAAGAAGCTGTGCAATATATTTTTATGGTGTGTTTGCAGGCTGAGCTGCCTGTGGTGGGGGGATTGTGGAGCCTCAGCTGTGAGCTGAGATGCTTTGTCTGTGTGTCGAGCTGGGCACGGTCTCAGTGCTCAGGGCTCCGGGCGAGGTGGTGACAGTCATTCCAGCAGCTGCTCACCCACCGTGCATGGGTACCTGCCAAGGCAGGCTGTGCTTGGGAAGCTGAGCCATTTCTGTGCCTTTTCTGAGAGTGAATTTGGGATCCAGCTGGTGTGTGACGTGCCTGCTCAGCGTTTCTCAAAACCAAGGTCAGAATCTGCCTCTCCCCTCACAGCTGACCCGAAAAGCAACCTCCTTTTTTTAGCATCTGCAGAGTGCTTCTCTGAAAACCCAGGGTCTTTGTTGTATATACTGGACTTCTCTTGTTTAGTGTTTTAGAAATAAACTGCAGGCTGCTGGCAGCCCTGATGGAGTAAGTCAGCACACACACAAAAGATGAAAAAAATTATATTTAAGCCAAGAGTCTTGTTTCCATATGGATCAGAGGATTATCTGTAGACCCTGGAAGCTGGAAGAGGCTCTTTCTTCTCCATCCCACTCCATCCCTCTCCTGCCATCCTGCTGCTAAACCCTCTCACGTGCTGATGAGGTGCTGCTCATGAAATGGCAAGTCTGTGACCACCTGTGTCTCACAGGACAAGGGAAAAAGTGCAGCTGGAAACAAAAAAGAAAGTGGTTTTATCTACCCAGACTGGAAGGTGTGGAAGAGGTGGCTCCTCCTTCATGGCCCTGGGCTTTGGCAGTGTTTGTGCATAGCCTGGGGACTGGGAGCTGCTGGACCCCTGAGGGGAGAAACCCACTGCCACCCCCGGAATATCAGTGATCCAGGGGCTGGACGGGACCTTCTCGTGCTGTGTGCCTGCCACAGTCACAGACATGAGCCAGGTGTATTCCAGCTGTGCTGTGGCACAGACTGTTTAGGAGAAGCCTGCCCAGTCCTCAGAAGGATGGGATTTCCCAAAATAGGCTGTTTTGATGGAGAAATGCAGACACACAGTGTGCTGGGTACTCTTGGGAGGTTATTTCCGTAAGCCCTGCTGCCACACTTCCATCACGATGCAGTTGCATCTTCTGTGTGTCTGGAGACTCGTGGTGGGGAGGGAGGCCTTGGGGTTTCATGGTGGGGGTGCTGAATCTGGCTTGTGGCAGGCTGGTAGCACCCCAAAGAAAGTGCCACCTTATTTTCCCTATTTTTTTCCCCCTGGATGAACTCCAAGGGGACATTTATCTCCAGTTGCTCACGTGGCAGCAGCACATGGATGGGAAAGTAGATTAGTAAATCAAGAAAGCAAAACCCGCCATGTGTTTTCCACCTGTATAATGACCCCAGTGACATGTGCAAGAAATGGTTCTTGGCAGGAGCATCCCACATCCCTGCTCTCCTGAGGGTGGCACCAGATAGTTCAGCAGCCCAATCACAGCAGTGCTTGTCGGACATTGGTTCCTTGTAAATACTAGGATCCTCATCTTAGTTAGAGCAAGCAACTGTGTGCAGCCTGCCAGGCTGCCTGCCTGCATCAGGTCCCTGTCATTCCCCTTCCTAAGGAATCCTGACAAAGCTTTAACTCCCCTGTAACTCAAAGCCAGGGAGAAGCAGTTGACTTTTGGAAGCTGGTGCTGATGTGTTTTGTTGATGGAGGACATGAGCTGTGGACACAAGAGTGGGCCTGCACCGTGCTGTTGGTTGATATGTGGCAGAGGGATGGGAGCAGCAGTGCACTGACTGTACAGAACAAGGGGTTTTCATTTTGGAGGGTGACCCCAAGCCAGGGGAAGGGCTGTGGAGCTGCTGCCTAAATTTTCCTTTTCCCTACCAAGCCACCTGAACTTCTGTGCTTGCTCCCATGCAGGAATGAGGGGCAACCTTCTTAGGAAATTAAAAACTTGGTTTCCAGAAAAGCTGGATGCCCCAGGCTTTTACACCTGCACATGGCTTCATCAAGCTGTCTTGCTCTCCCAGTGGATCTTGAGGTCAAGGAGAGGAAGACTGGTGGGAGCTCTTGATTTTCCTGTGTGTCACTGAAATCATGAACCTCTGTGGTGAAGTACAAACTCACCTGGATTGGACAATATCTTACTTGGTTTTTTTCTTTGTGAAATCTTTTTTTGTTCCCTCTCTTTACTTCCCCAGACCAGGGATGATGCAGCCATGGGCTCGTTCTGCAGGTCAGCATGTGCAAGCTCTGCTTTGTCCGGCTGAAAGGTTTTCGCTTGCTATCTGTGTAGGCACAATCATTTTTGGTGTGATCCTTTTTGTACTTTGGGGAAGAAAAAGGCTATGAACAGCTCACAGCCTTGAGGAGGGTGAAATGGAGATGGGTTTTAGCAATTTTCTGTGCTTTTGGCTGTTGCGGGGAAGCCTGTCCGTCAGGGCTCCCAGAACGCCTTCGTCACCTCCTTTGTGCGGTGGGAGGTTTGCTCATTATCTGGTTTCTGCTTCGCTTATAAAAGAAGCTGTAATTGTAGCAGCTCCTTGCCATAAAAGCACAAAGACATTTTCTGTGAAGGAAAGTGTACATGCAGCTTTTATGATCCTTTACAGTACTTCTTCTGCCCACTTTTCTCGCCTCCTGCCCTTTATCCAGCATCATCTCTGTGCCTGCATAGTCTGCAGCATGACCACCTTTGCACCTTTTAGATAGAAGAAGTGGGCATCCTCCTTGTCAGTCTTGTTGAGAGAAAAGAAGACAGACCCCAAATCCCCCCGTGTAGTCAGGTGTTCAGATTCCTGCCTCTTCCCTCAGAGCTGTTGGCCCAATAGCAGATGCTCAATCTGCATCATCCCGGGAAGGATTTTGGACTGGGGAAAAGAACCTTGTCTATCTGTCTGTGACTGAGGTGTACATCCATAACAGGAAGTAATAACAAATCTGATCACTTTGAGGCATGCATGCCTGTTCCTATAAAAAACGGAATGACCTCAGACGAGATACTGTATTTTTAACTATGAAGCAATCCTACTAAGTGCCCTTTCCTGTTTATTTTTACCAGGACATTGTTGTAATGACTGCAGACTTACTCATTTCATTCCCAAGGCTGGAGAGCAGCAATGAATTAGTTTCATTTTGAGATTTTGTTGTACAGTCATTTTCCAGAGACTGATGTACTTGGAAGCCAAAGCGAGTGCATTGCCCAACAGAGGAACATTACTTTTCTTCCTGTATCCATTAAGCTTTGGTCACCAGTGTGAATGTGAGTAGATCCATGTCTGGAAGGACTTTCTCAGCCTCCCTCCTCTACCTCTGTGCAGGCCTGTAGTAGAAATTTGTGGAGCAAAAGGCTGTGAGAATCTTTGAGCACTGGATGCAGGGCTGGTATCTGTATCCCAGCACTGGGCTTTGAGGCTGCAGGATGGGGAAGGACCTCCCCTGGGATGTAGATCCCAGGATCTGAGGATAACTGAGTGTTCACTTGGCTTTTGGGTTACATTTCTTGCATTGAACAGATGAAGAAATACTGTGGGGCACGTGGTTACACCTGTCCACACCCAGAGGAACCCCAGTGCTGACACCAGCAGGGCCGAGGGGTCTGGTGGTTGTGTTTAACCCTTCGGGTTGTTATTACCTGTTGTGCCCATGTGTTGAACATCTCATCCCCAGGCAGAGGGGAACAGAGCCCGTGTTACATAAAGATCACACTGTCCCTCTCTATTGCTGCTGCCACGACGGCAGCATCACAAACATGCGTGTCCTCAGTGCCATGGGAAATGTTCCCAGGAGAGGCTTAACACAGAGCCTGGAACATGATCTGTCCAGCAGGGAGAGGACAGGAGGCCCTCCCAGACGAAATTGGTGCTTTGCTGAGCATGGCCAGTGCAACCAGTACCTCTATTCCAACGACCTCTCACTCCTCTGTGAAGGAGTATTGAATTTCTCCTGCATTTTGTGCTCTCTGAGGTGGATTTATTTTTTTCTCCCCCCTTCCCTGTCCCCCTCCCATCACAGCTCCTGGGGGAACGATGAGCGGGTACATACTGTCCAGAGGATGGGTGTGTTGGGAGTCCTTATTAGCAGACTTATTCCAGAGAATTAAACCCTAATTTCACAAAAGGGCAGCAAGAAAGTGGCTGCAGCTCTGGGAGAAGCTGAGTTGGCTTTGTGTGTTGTTTGTAAATGGCACAAGAAGTCCTGGTCTGAGCCTGCTGGTCCTGGTCACTGGGGTATTGTGACCAAAAGAGTAATTGTTGTGTTTCTTTTCTATTTAAAACAAAAATTACAAAGTTGTGTACAAGGAAACCAGCCTTGGCTCCTCTACCATGCTGTCACTTCTGCCTCCACTTGTTTTTGGTTTCAGGCAGGGCTTTAAAATGTTCCTATTCCTCTTCCACTTCATCATTTTACCACCCCGCTGCCAGTGTTCCTCTGCGATGCCTGTCATTGTTTCTCCCTGAATTAATTGTTGTGTGTAATTGTGACCTGCTGCAGGATGCTGCCTTGCTCTTATTAAAGACAGGTACTAATGAAGAACATTGGGTACCACATTACAGGAGAGCAAGACTTGACTCTCCGGGATGTGTACTTGCTGTACTGTTTCTGCCAGCCCGGGCAGAAATGGTGTTTCTGTCTTTCATCACTCACTGCCTAATGATTGTAATTTTTACTTGCTGAGAAACTCTCGATATTATGGACTTCGTTAACAGATACATGAGATGCTACCAGACCTGCATTAGGGGGAGAGAGGAAGAAAACAACCCCTGCGTGGAGGCAATTTTATTATTTATCTGTAGCAGTAGAAGGGATGCAGAATTAGTGTGGGATTCGGCGGTGTGGCTAATGAGCTGGGCTGAGCTGGAATCCAAGCAAACCTATTAACGAGAGCAAACTGCAAAGATGATGCCCAGGCCTGAAAACCTGCACATCAAACACAGAATCCAGGCAGTGCTGGGATGTCTCGGCTCCTTTATCTTCCTCTGCATGGGGCCGGGTGCTTGTGTACTGATGTGCTTGTGTCTCGAGAGGTTGCTGCTTGATGTCACCCACAGCATTTCTCCATCCGTTTCTCTCTTGCCAGCTCCTTCTTACTCATACATTGGGTGAATTGGAGCTTCTGACTTAGTCTTTAAGACAGCAGAGCCAGAGTATTTTTCACTCCCATGGGCCACAGCTCCTGGAGTAATTGCTTGAATTGAAATATTGCAGCATCCAGCCCCAGTTTTCGGTTGCAGGCAGTGTCACATCTGCAAGTTGGGCTGGCTGGGGACACTGGCTGCTCACAGTGGTACCTGAACCTGTATCTGCAATTGAATACAGGTCATACAGGAGAGAAAAAAGCACCTGATGCAACTGACATCTCTGGTATAGCTTTACATGGTCTCTGCAATGAATCAGAGGCTGCAAGTAATGTCAGGTGTTAGGTGACCTCAATCCCCTTTTACTTGGAGCTTGTGAAGGCTTGTTTCAGTTCAGGAACAGGATATTTCTTATATAGCATGCACTGGCTGAAGACTGACCATTTTCATTCCACCTAGAATAACTGTTTTTTAATCAGGCTGACCTTATTTGCAACAGCAATAGCAATTGGAACTAGAGGTTTGCAGCAGCGTTGGAAAGCTTTGAAGAGCAGAATAGACGCTTCGTGACGCAGATAAAGCTTTATCCCCACATTTAAAACCAAACCCAAGGCGCTGAAGCGAATTCAGAGGGACTTGACCTCAGCACTGTGATTCGTTGGGATCCAGGGCCTCATTTGGAAATAACGCAACCGAACAGAGGCGCGAAAATAAAAGGGGAGTCTTAAAAAAAAAAAGGAGAGATGTTTATCATGTAACGTGGCATTTGTACTGAGTGCTTGCTGACAGTGTGGTGCAGCAAAGAGCTTGTCTTCCTAAATCTGTGCCAGTTCAAACATCGTCAGTGCTATTGTTGGATCGCTTTGTTTGAAAATGGGTCTGTTGGGTAGACGGCTTGTTCGATGAAAGCAGCTGTGTAGAACACTTCAGGCACTTCCTCAGCTTTGCTTTATTTAGGGCTGTATGAGTACGAGCAGCAGGAAAAAAACCCAAGCAAACACAGGACGTGAGGTGGGCAGAATGTTCTCAGTCACTCAAGAGACTGGCACACACCTTTGCTTCTGGTTTGTTTGTGAAAGTGCCTGCTATGGGCTGCCTGAGCAAAATCCAATCTGTTTGCCCCAAGGAAAACACTCATATTCAGAGAAATGTGTGAAAATACGAGGCTTGTGGTTTTCTGGATGGGAGCTCTGTGCAGTGGGAAGCTGAGTGTGGGCCAAGTCATCTGGGCATGGAAGATGAAAAGAAATCCAGCAAAATGCTTCACCGTCCTGCTCACGAGATACTCATCTGGTAGTACTTACCTTCCCTCTGAGCTCCAGCAGAGCCCCACGTATTTGCGTGGAGGCAGCTTTTGCCTTTCCCTAATCTCAGAAGATTATTTTATTTGGTTGTATTCATGGTTTAGAGGAGCTGGGTGTGTCCCAGCTGCTCCCCATTCCCTCAAGCAGCCCATGTCCCTCCCACTGTTTGGCCATCCCTTCCACGTCCCAGGCTGGGACTGGAAAGGTCCTTCCCCATCCTGTGCTGCATTCTGGAGAAATCATTATTTCACAGATACTTTTTCCATGGGATTTGCTGGCTGGGAAAGTCGGGTTGGGCTGTGCAGCCTGATTCCCTGTGGCAGGAGCACATAGCCCTTCCCTTTCACTCTCGGGGAGCTGCTCATAAGGGCTCCCCATGCCCACTCTCAAAATTAATTAACGCAGCTCGTTCTGAGTTATTGAAATCACCTGCCTTCAGCTTCCAGCTCTTTGGACATAAATCATGAGCTCTTTGCTTTGAGGAGAAACTGTTCGGATTTTGTGTTGGAAATTGCTAGCAAATACAGCCTATGTTCTGTGTCATTTTTGTTTTTATTGAAGAGGAGAGGATGTGGCTCATGGAACATCGATGAACCCAGGCTGCCTTGGTGTACACTAAGCAAGGGCTTGTTTTCATTGCAGCCAGCTAATGAGATCCCACTTTGACAAATCACATAAACACTATTAGAGAAATGAAATTTTTTATCTCACTGTTTATCATGAGTGGATTCAAGGTAACAGCTCATATGGAGGTAATCTCGAGGGATAACTTTGAGGTAAAGCATACCCAGTCTTTATGAAACCCTTATCTGTTTAGCTGCAGGCTTATTTTGTTTCCCCAGCTCAAGGCTGTTAGCTGAGGTGACCTGTGCTGTTTCAGTCCAGTTACTTTCACTAGACATGGGTGCAGGGAAGGTTATTTTTTAGGCTAAACGTGGTGGAGGCAGGCTGGGTTTCTTTAATATCCTTCCATTTCTAAAGAAGTGGAGTCACTTTACTCTTCTCCCTATGTCAAAGTGCTCAGACTGGACCCTGTTGACCTCCTCACTGGCAGCATTCATGAGGAAAGATTCACTAGAAGAGGCACTCCAGCTTGTGTTTCATCCTCTTGCTGGTTTGGGTGATGGGCCCTGTAGGCAGCGAGGTTTGTCACACTGTCTCGTCTCACTGCAGCTTTTTGGTTTTGGAGAGCAGCCCACCCTCCTCTTTGCCTGTAGGTAGTTCTCTTCTTCAGCCCCTTGGATGTTCTCCTTTTTTTTGAAGCCCTTTGTGTGTTCCAAACCTCCTGTTCCACTCTGAGAGCCTGCAAACGTGGTTTTTCCCTCTGTGCAGCTCTTTGTCAGCTGGGTGTGCAGCCCCAGTGTTCCAGCTGGCTGTTCCACACCTCAGTGTCCTTGTAAAGCCAGTCCACACATCACCTTGTCTCTCCAAAATCCCGCTCCCGTTTCTTTTGGCTGGAATAAAAAACACCCCCCCCCCCCGTCCAGAGCCCATTAAAGGCAATGGAAAAATCTTCCTTGCGTCAAATTGACGCCTTCCTTTCCAAACTGAAAGCCCTTGGCAGCCATGGAGGAGCTGAGTTGTGCTGCTCCGCTGTGGCTTGCTGACAGCTGTTACTGCCATCACACCAGTGAGGGAATGGGAAAGGAGGAAAACTTAACTGGTATAGCTTGCTGGGGAGACCTGGATGAGCCAGTGCATCCCCATCTCTTGGGATACTTGCCAGCCCTCAAACCAGGGTGCTTGGAGCCTCCAGGCTCTGCCAGGAGTTGCTGCCATGCTCTGGCTCCATGTGCGTGGGCACGGACTGTCACCTGTTGTCCCCAGCACCTGCTGCTCACCATCAAACCATCTCTGGGTGCATCTTTTCTTGGGGCATTACCATGAAAAAGCCTTTACAAGCTCCATGGACACAGTCCCTGGCCTGCTTTGCCTCACAGCTCACATGAAACCATTAAGATGGTGCTTATCTCTTCTCATACCACTTCAGTGTTTTAATTGCAGGAACTGGAAGCTGCTGCTCCAGTACTTGGTGGGGGAACTTCACAAGGCTTTAATCGTTTGCTAAAAAGCTTTCAGGCTGCACTACCATCTCATGGCTCTCTGTAATGGAGAGACTGTGAGTTGAGAAACCTTCAGAGAAGTAACTCAGTCGCTGCATCATGGTTTTTCCCAGTGCAGGCAGGAAGCAGCTAAGCAAAGCGGAGCCCACTGGGATGCTGGCAGGAGCTTGGCACCTGTGACCAGCTCCCACAAGGCACTGTGCTGGCAGGAGGGGCTCAGAGCCTCATGGTGGTCTCCTGGTCACCCCAAGTGCTGGCTTCTCCTTCTGGAGAGTGTCCAGTGGGGATGGCTCAGCCTCCAGCTGTGCAATGTCAGCTTTCCATGGTTTAGAGCTTGCAGAGGTGTGGGATGATGCTCCCACCCTACCAAAGGGACAGCAAGTGATGGCATGTGGGATAAAGGCTGCTGGATGATCTGCTGGCCCCAGTGACGGAGCACAGCTGAGAACTGATGGTTCATAGCACAGAAAAGGTGGTGGATGGGGAGTGCCTGAGGGACTGGCCTGCTAAAGGCTGGAAGAGGGAAGACACCCGTTGTCTGCCCTGTGTTGGGAATCACCCACCAGCGATAGGCACTGGAGTGGGCACACGGGAGTCCCCACAGCCCAGCTCACCCCTGCCTGTTTGCCAGGCCCTGCCCACGGGGTGGCTTTGGAGCCCTCGTGGGTTTAGGACCCCTTCCCAGGGCCATGTGCCCACCCGGGGCTGGCCTGGTGCTCACACCAGCACATGGGGAAGGAGTTCTGTGCTTCATATTGGCAGCACCGCTGTGCTGGGAACGTGACTGCAGGGAGGTGACGGCTAATTGCTGCAGCGAGTCAAGGACTGTTTAAGCAGCTAATTAATTCCTCCTAATCAGCCCTTGATCTGTTGAAAACTGCATGGCATTATCTCCTCTGCTGCAACACCTTGATAATTCCTGTCTGAATGGCCTTCACGGAGAACATATTTAAATAAACTCAATAGAGATTTCAGACAGATAGCAACTATAATTACCAGCTTGTACAAATTAAAACTGTGGTTTGTTCTGTTCTTTTTCTCCTGCCTTCACTGCCCAGAGCTCCTGCTAATCATGTTCCCGCTGCCAGTGGCACGCAGGTCCCCGGGGCATTTTCTGCACATGCCTTTGGAAAGCCTGTGCCTGGTGCTGGGGTGGGCTGATGTGGCTGCACATGGGCACATGCCAGCCTCAGGTGGTGTCATTCCCGTGCCAGGGGCTCAATGCTGTCCTGGTGAGCTGCAGGAACAGCCACCACACATCCCTTGGGGCTACCATGCATGATCCTCCCCAGGACCAGCCCTGCAGTTTCCCCTCCTGTCTTTCCTAAGGTTTGCAGCCTCCTGGAAACACAGAATTTTTCTCACCTGGGAGGGACACACTCAGACAAAGTGATGCAGGCTTTCAGCCTGGCCACAATGTTCACCTGGTGCCTTTGGTGCTTCCCTTTGGCACTGGACTGTCTGCACTGAGTGCTGCTGGCTGCAGCAGGGCTCGAGCATTGTTAGGATGGATAAGGTCAGGCCATACTCATTTCCTCCACAGCCACTTGGGACAGCCAGAAAGACTGGCTCCTCTGGCATTTGGCAAAGGTCAGCCAGCCCCAGTGCTCGCATTTCCATTCCAGCCAGCTCTGCTTCCCTGCCTGCTCCTGGGAGTACCACAACCAAGGTCTGGGTGCTCAGGTCTATCTTCTTCCTCCCTGTCTTTAGGTAACTGTAATGGCTGTGAGCAGGGTCGTTTTCCAGCATTCAGTGACAGAGAGCAGGGAATGTCCTTATGCTTTAATGAGGGATTACAGGGAATCAGAAAGGAAAAATGGATTTTTCATAACAGGAACAGGTCGATACCTCTGGTCTCTGTGGGTGAAATAAGGGTAATATCAGGTTTCCTGCTCTTTCAGCAGGTCATGAACCAGCTGGGGCACGTCTTTCCCAGTGGGAGATGTTCACGTGGAGCCACCTAAGCCCAGAGTCAGGGATTCTCTTTCTGTAGCATCCCATGGGAGAACTTACCCCATGGCTGGCCTAGGAGAGGTCAGACTGAAGGAGAAATTTATTCTGTTGGAAGAAACTCCTTACTATAAGGATGGTGAGGCCATGGCACAGGTTGACCAGAGAAGATGTGGCTGCCCCATCCCTGGGAGTGTCCAGGGCCAGATTGGATGGGGCTTGGAGCAACCTGGTTAAGTGGAAGATGTCTGTGCACATGGCAGGGGATGGAATGAGCCAAGTTTAAGGTCCCTTCCAACGCAAACCACTCCCTGACTCTATGAAAAGAAATTTGCTCAGTTTGGTTTTGTCTGAAGGTTTTTATTGAGTTGGGACTGGATCATCCATATATCCAGGGCTCTCCCTATGCACTTGCATCCTCCTGGGACTGGGGCTCAAATGTACCCTGGAGAGCTGATTGTTCTTCCTCTGGACTTTTCATGGAATTTCTGACTTTGGGACCCCTCAGCAGGCTTCCTAGACCCCATGGGATGGGGAAAAATTCTTCATGCTGTCAAATACTGTGAGGTGGGTATATGAAGGGAGGACATCCTGTTCTTTGTCATCTTTTCTCCAGCCCAGACTTGGACACTGGATATTTTCATGCCAACAGTTTGTCAAGGGCAAGGGCATCCCCAGAAATGTGCAGAGCATCTCCCCAGGTCGATGATGGGTCCAGGATTTTGCAGGATGTGGATCCAGCCCCTCTGCCCTGCTCCCTGGAGAGCTGGGAAACAGCCACTCACTTCAACCCTCCAGTGCCTCAGTTTCCCTTGGTTTGAGGGGAGCTGCTAATCCATCCCAGCCTTCCAGGAGTGCTACAAGACTAAATGCACCAGTTCCTGAATGTTTTTCTTTGGGTACCATGGTGATGGGGCAATGTGAGGACATAAAATTACTGATTTGCATCGAGATGCAAGGTGTCCCTTTGTCCTGAGCCTTTGGGCTATCTGGTTTCATTGTCCATCTCTGGGGCGAGCCAGATACAGCAATGGAGTCACATGAAACAGCACAAAGGCTCTAATTCAGAGCTGGGACTGAGCAATTAAAATGTAGCATGTTCAGAAGGCAGCTTCCCTGGATGGCAGACAAAAAGAATCCATTTCCTTCAAACAAATACTAAATATTAATGAAAGGCCATGGTCTGCCATGCACACAGAGCTGGAAAGAGCATTTCCCGTTGATGACTGCAGAGGCAGGTTCGTGAGATGAAATTGCTTTTTGAATGGTTATTTGTGGCCTTTCTCGAGGTGGCTCATGGTTTGCCTGCCCAAAAAAAGAAAAGGAAACTGAGAGCATTTCCATTTTCCATCAGGGCAGGCACTGGGGATGTGTGCCGGTGCTTTCATTTTTGTTTACGCAATTGCCCGGGTGGTTGGGGAAATGTCTTGGATCGGTTACGTAGAAATCAGCCCCAAATTTACGTCGAGAAGGAAGCAATTCCCTGGGAACATCAGCCAGCTGAGCCTGCCCCTGGAACGGCCTGCCAAAGGCAGAACATGGGACCCAAGAGCATCCCTGGCTTTGCAGCCACATCCGCTTGTTGATTTATTTCAATAACGAGCATTGGGAGAAACATTAAAAAAAATACTTGCAAGTAATTACCTCACCAAGTATCCTAAAGTGAAAGCAGAGTGCTGGGAGCTTTGGAAAAGGAATTTTTTCTATTGCTTTGACCCTTGGGTAAGTCAGGAAACTTTGTATTAACTCCATTTCCAAGCTTGGAACTGGAAGAAAAATAAAAATGATCCTCTTGCTCCCTTTCCAGGACACACAGCCCTGACATGAAGCTTTTCTCCCTGATGCTGCCCGTGGTCAGCACACTGCCAGCTTCAGCTGGGAGGGCAAACAGTGCACCAGGAATGGGTGCAGCCTCCTGGGAAGCTGCTGGTGTCCCACACACGGCCATTGAGGATGCTGGAAGCATCTTGCATCCATCACACAGTAAACAATAACGCGTCGGCTCACGATTTTATAAAACTATTAAGGCAGCTGCTTAGCTGTGGGTCGATCGAGTGCTAATATTAGCTCAAAATGACTAAAATTAGAAAATTAGAACCAAGCCAGAACTAATTAGTTGTTCAAGGAATAGAACCAGAACCGGAACTAATTAATTGTTACTGAAATATCGCCGCGGGGCCCGGTGGGTGCCGCTGCTTCCAGCCCCGTGCCGGCTCCTGCTCCGCTTTGCTCGGAATGGCTCCTGTGTGGGCTTGAAAAGGAGCCTGGGGTCCTATCTGAAGGCTGTGACAGCTAAATAAGAGTTGGCATCTCAGTCCCAGCTGTGTGATGCAGCACGAACTGGGCTGTGCTGGGAGTGATCCCATCGCAGCCGTGGCAGCTGCTGCCTGAAGGGCTCAGAAACGCAGCCCCTCATCCCGGCCTCGCTGCCCAAATGTGCCTTTCTAAAGGTGAGGGTAGTTACAGTGACTGCCTCCATGGCTCCCAGCAGCACACCAGCTCTTCCCTCTGATCCCAGTGGCTCTGCCTTCTCCTTCAGCTCTGCCGCCACTGAGATGCTCTTCAAAGCTCCCTGAGTGAGCCAGGAGCTGCCATCCATGCAAACGCTGCCAGAATAATTTCCAGGGAATTAGGAAGCTGGTACAGATAACTGGCACTTGGCTGCATTTTTCCATCTGTGACTCAGTCACCTGTATGGTCACTTCTTTTTACTTTCCAAAGGTGGTAATACACCTTATATTTCTTTTTCCACTCTCTCAGCACTCAAACAGCAGCTCCGATTTTAGCAGCAGTGTGACGCACGGTGTTTTAAATTCAATTTAGAATACAAACTATTTATACCAGCCAGAAAAAGGCAGTGAAGCAGCTCTCTCTGTCATGAGTGGATTTGTAATTTCAGAGCAATCATTGCATAACTAATTGAATCAGCTCTCAGCATGTGAAATCAGTGCCCCTGCTTATCAGAGGTTTTCATCGTTCCCCCCTCCTGAAGCCAGCAGTCCCCCTCCACCAGCAGCACTTTGTGCTCCTGCATCAGCCTGGGAAGAAAGCGAGACCTGCAAAGCTGCCTTTTTCTGCTCAAATTGAGCCAATAAATTACCAGATACATTCAGAGTAGATGAAGAGCTGAGTTGCAGGTGCCCCCAAAAGCTGCCCAGGCTCTGTGCGAGGGAGTGAAGTGCATTTGAAGCTAATCAAGTGCCAGCCATGTCTGAGAAGCAAATTGGTGCCGAGATGTTCTGCTGACTCCCACTTCCTGCTTCATTGCCCAGGTGTGCTCTCTCTCCTTGGCTGGAATTTCAGGTCTGATGTCTGATCCAAACCTCCAGCTTGGCACTTGAAAATGGAGCCTAAGAGGGGCGATAAATATAGCGACAGCTTTCCGAGGGATGCAGGAAAGGTAGAGAGTAAAGTAGCTGTAAGGATTTTTATCACCTGGGAGTGCCGGGCCTGGATTTGGTGACTGGGGTGGATCTGGTCCTGCTCTTTGGGAGCAGCTCCAACCACCTGCGTGCAGCAGCCTCCCAGAGTGAGAGGGCACCTCCTCATCCATGAGGCGGTTTGGGCAGGGGCTCATCAGCATCTGCAGAACAGGGAGCTGAACATGGGAGCCAGTGAAAAGTGTGCTGTGAAGGATGCTAACGCCTCCCCAGGGATGGTGCATGTGGATGTGTGAGTCCTGGGCTGGGATGGGTGAGGAGGGCAGACTAAACCTTACTGGCTACAATTGCTGAGTGCTGATGAAGGCTAAGCTGGTTCAGCTGGTACAAGTGGAAGCACTTCTCTGGGCAAGGCTGGCAGATCTTGTCTTGGGGAAGCTTGAGGGAGGGCTTGCAAACTTTCCTGGATGTGTGCAGGGAGGGGTTGTTCCTGGCAGGTGTGATCCCTGTGATTGGATGTGGGAGATGCCACAGACCAGAAAATGAGAGTTGAGCGTCCCTGTGTTGCATCCCCTGCTCAGGGATCTGTTTTCCTTTCAGGAGAGCAATATTAGGATCCGTGGCAGGGGCCTCTTGTTTTTGGTGGCCAGGAGACAGCCTTAGCAATGCTCTCAGCCTTGTTGGACACATGCCCAAGCCTCATATTCCCCAAAACTGATGTGTAGGGTATTTTTTGGTTTGGTGGTTTTTTTTTTCATGAGCCTGTGCCTTGTTGCTGCTGGCTGTCCTTGTGTGCAAGGGCATATGCAATACAAGCAGGGTCTGGCATGGATGGGAGAAGGAGCTTCCATCCCCAGGCTTGGTTCAGCCATGTCTCATCAGTGGCCTCCGCTTGTTTCTTGCACAAAGCCACATAGACAAAGTGTCCTGAACATGTGAGGCCAAGGCTGTGGGATTTGTGCTCCTGGGGCAGCCTGTTCCAAGCACCCGAACCACCCACTTTGTTTTCCCTTGTCTCTCCAGGTAGCCAGATGGGAGCACAAAACACGAGCGCTCAGCCAAGTCTTCGGCTCTCCACATGCTGCCTGTTACTGCCTGGGTGCTGTGATCCTGGTGCTGAACTGTGTGCGGAGCCACTGGTAAGGAGCTCATCCTGCTGCTATATATCCATGGAAAGAAATGCCCCTGTAGAGTGGGGGGAAAGAGGGACATTTGCTCAGCAGTGTTAAATCCAGCCCCAGCGTATTGCTTTTCCATGGCTAGATAACTTCAGCCAGCAGCAGATTTATTCCAAGGTTTGTAATAAAGATGAGGGATGCAGCATCATGGCCAAACCCATCAGTTTGACCAGTTGTTAAGTGTCACAGGTTACCTTGCTCTGCTCCCTGGGGATGTTTCCCCTCTCCTGTGAGCAGCCCAGGTGGCAGGAGGGCTGTTTACCCAGGATGGATCATATGTAACAGCAGAATTTTTTAATTTTCTTGTAAAAATCATAAACAAAATTAAAGCTGCTTTTAAGAAGCCACAGTTTCCTGTGCAGAAGAGCAGGATTACCTGTGCACTTCACAAACAGTCTCTTGAAATTCTTATCTGCTATCTCTAAACACTACCTGTGCTAGCTAATAGTATTGCATGACTGATACACCAAACTCCATGGGAATATGTCCTTTAACATTCCCAGTGCAGCAGAGAGGTTTTACTGCAGAAGATTTCCTCAATGCCAGCAATTTATCTGCGATCTGGTAGGCTTTATCTCCACTGCAGTTAGGAGAGACAGACTCACTAAATTCCCAGATTCAATTATACCAGGGTCAGAGCTAATGGGTTGTTTAGTACTCTGGGTAATTTCCCAGGCGAAGAGTTCTCAGGTCGGAATTTGCACATGTATTTAAGAGCTCTGCTTTCCTGGAAATGACACCAGGACCTGCCCTTGCCCCTCTGTGTTTGTCCCAGCTACTGCTGATGGCAAAAACAGAAAGAAAGCTTGCAGTGAACAAGGCTATAATCGAATGCAGAGGGCATGTGTGTGTGCTGCTGATGTCTTAGTGACACAGCGGGCTTGGATTTTGCTGGGGAATGTCTCGACAGTCTCTTGCACAAATTACACAGTTACTTGTTGTCTGGGAAGCAATGCAAAGCCTTGTCCTTGCCTTTAATTAAAAACATGGCTGGTGGAGGGACAATCTCCATTCCCAGCGGTCCTGCTGGCTCCTGGGTCAGCGAGGCTCGCGGGTCACAGCGAGGTGCTGAGGGGGAACTGCTGGGAGAGCCAAAGTGGCCTCGTGTGTCCTGGCACTGCTTCACGCTTTGCCCCTGCAGAGCCCTCAGAGCCCTACCAGGGCTGGCTCTGCTCTGTGTCATGAGGGCTGTGGGACTCACTGAGTTTGGCTGTGCCTGTGCAGCCCAGCAGTCAGGCCCTGAAGGAAACAGCAAGGTCGATCCAGGGGGCTGGAAAAGCCCCATCAGGACCTTGGGTTTGGAGGAGAGGCTCTAGAAGACGGGGCAGCTCAGCCCCACCAGAACACAGACGAGATGCCAGCCCGTCCCGATGGGCCAAAGCCTTCAAATTACTGCAATGGGAAGTTTATTTTGCCCAGATGTTTCCAGGTGTTTGGTTTATTCCCTCCCCTTTCCTTGGTGCTGAAGTTGGCCTGAGTGATGGCTAGCAGGCTTTGGAGGCTCTTCAGGCAAGGCAAGCCTTTAACTGTGGGAGGGATGGGATGGCTCCAGGGTGATCATCAGAGCAGCAACTGCTGGAGTTATCCCAAAACACACCTGGGAGACTCACTGCCTCCATTCCCAGCTCAGTGAGCCCTCCAGGGTTGCCCAAGGCTTATTGCTCCAGCCTGGAGAGCTTTTGCTGCTTGGGAAGGATTCATCCTGCCCCTTACCCTTTGCATGATGATACCAGCCAGGTCCAGCCTGAGGTTCCACTGACCAGAGGGGCTTCATATGACACAGTCCCTGTCATCTCAGTGGCCAGTGATGCTGGGAGAGACACTTCTCACCTGCTCTTGCTATTTTGCTTTTTCCTTTATTTTATTCTCTGAGTCACTTGTACTGGAGCAGGTTTTCTGCTCCTCAGCCCCTCAGAGACAGTCGCTTGGCTCGGGCTGTGCCTGACACAGTGGCCAGGGTTGCTTGTGCAGAGCGTGAGAGCTGCTGATAGTGAGCAAAAAGGCAGCCTCAGGGGTCCCTCCACCCCCAGTGCTGTAATCCAGCCTTTAAAACTCCTCTCTTCCTGCTCTGGGGACTTGTTATGTGGGTGGGGGCTGCCAGGGAGCGATGAGGAGCCATGGGGATGTTTCTTTTGGTTTTAAAAGCCTGCTTCCTTTTTCCAGCTGAATTTTTGAAAGGCTCCGAGCTGGGGGCGGAGGAGGGGAGGGCAGAGCAGACAGAACTTTGGGAGTGGGTTGGCATTTTGGCTGACAGCAGCTGGGAGCCAGGATGTGTGGCTGCTTCACCACGCAGGGTCTGTGCTGTGGTCCTTCCTCAGCCCAGCACCCTGATGCTATTGTGCCAGTTTGGCTCCAAAAGGATACCTTGCGTGTAAGAAGAGGGATGTCTTTGTGCTCAATTAAGCAATTAGATGCTTCCCAGCTCTCAGCTTCATTATCAGCCTTGGCTCGCAATCCAGACTGACCTGTGACCAGGGGGGACCTGCTTAGTCAAGTGCACAAGACAAGCATCCTTAATTGCTTTGGTGCAATGATTATTTTCGTTACAGCAGTTTCTTTCTGAGAGAAACAAGAAGGAAGGAACTTCCATCACCGAGGCTCCTATCTGTGAAAACAATTCCTGAACTTTTGAACTATCTGCACTGTGTGCAGTTTGTGACTGTTATCTGTGTGACAGGGGACGTGACAACCTTCACTGTCCTCCAGACTCACATCCGGTGTCGCTCTCTCCTCCCTCACCACGTTGTTGGCATCTTTCCCCTCATGAGTTTATTCACAATTAGCCACTAGCACTGCCTCCAAACCCTCCTGCACTGCCTTTGGCACACCCTGGCACACTCCCCACCCCTGAGCAGGTACACAGGGAGCTTCTGAGCCTCCTACCTGACAGGTGTCAGGATGTTTGACTCAGCTTAAATGCAACACCCACGTGCACACCTTGACTGGGGGCACTGCAGGTCATCCACTGGGGTACCCGTGTTGTCTCCGTGTGAGTGAGTCCTGCAGAGGCTGTGCCAGGCAGTGCCATTGGCAATGGCTCAGTGGCATCGTGCTGCAGGCTGGCATCAAGTCCTGCATTGATGCCACACTCTGGGTATTGCCTCCAGTGTGGATTTCTCACTTGGAGCTGATTTATTTTCCAGGAAAATAAATCTATCCTGGGACAGGATTTTGCACGGAAAAGGGGTTGTTTGTCATTGCCAGGTAGTGCCTCTCACCTTATGCTCAGTCCTGTTTAATTTTGTGAGCTGGCACCCTAAATGAGTGTGCTGTAAATGGCATCGATCCCAGAACCACATGGCCCTGTGTGCAGAAGTGACCGAGTTTGATGATGGGAATTGAGCGTGGCCTGATGGAGCTGATGCCCCCTCTGAGCCACAGTGCCAGAAATATCTGATGGCTGTTCAGGAAAAGCCCCAGGGAGCCAACAGCACCTCCTGCCCACGGCATCCAGATGAGGAAACCTCACAGCACAGATGTGGGGCAGGGGGAGAAGCTGCCACAGCCCCCAGCTGACCTAAATAACACACACACCCCAGTGCTGTCTGAAAAGCAGAGTCATTATTGGCAAAAGAAGCTGTGAGGATGATGACAGGACTGACAATTGCCAGTGGTATCGGCAGGACGATTTCAGTGTCGTTGAGGTTGCTGTTTTCAAATTAACAAGATCTTTTGTTGCATCGTGTGCTGCTGGGCACCACCGGATGGTTTTTATCCCCATGGCTTCCTTTAGCCAAAAGGAACAAAACCTCAGGCATAGGGCACGGACTGACATCCCACACAGTGACTGTGGCACCTTGCAGTGGTGGCTGTTGTCACCAAAACCCTGGTTGCCTGTACCGCTGCTGCTTCCTTGCTGCCTGCTGGCCCCTGTCCCAATTCTGCTCCAATTGTGCTTATCAGCCCCAGTTTCCAGGCTGGTTTTTGGGATCATTCAAAGGGAGCACTGCTGGGCTGCTCCCTGCAGCGACCCAGTTTGCTGGACGAGGTCTTTGTCCTCCTTTGGAGGAGAGGGATGACAAAATACACTTGGTGGGGACTACTGAGAGATGCCCCCAGCAAGACCTAGAAAGCTCAACTTTTCTTTTAGTACAATATTTCCAGGTTTTCTTCCTGCTCCACGTGGCCTTTGGGGATGCATTTCGGGCTGTGACTTGTTAAGTTTTCTGGTTGAATAAATCAGCACCTGATGTGTAAACCTGGCTGCATGTCCTGTCCATGTCCCAACCAGAGGATCTGCTGCCGATTTCCCTTACTCCCACTTTTTTCCTGTGAACCCACTGGTGTGACATGTCCATCCCCATAGTGCAGAACCACTTTGAGTGGTTTTCCAGTTCATGTGGTTTATTATGTGGTAGATGGAAAGAGGAGAGATTCAGACTAGATACAAGGAAGAAATTTTTTATGAGAAAATTTTTTATGTGGAAACACAGGTTGCCCAGAGAAGCTGTGGCTGCCCCATCCCTGGAAGTGTCCGAGGCCAGGTTGGATGGGACTTGGAGCAACCTGGGATAGTGGAAGGTGTCCCTGCCCATGACAGGGGCTGGAACTAGATGAGCTTTAAGGTCCCTTCCAACCCAAGCCATTCTGGGATTCCCATGGAGCACTGATAAGACTTCTGAGTGTCTGAGCAAGTGCCTCTCTGTTTTTGGGAAGGGTGGGCAGAACAGTGCCTGCTGCCTTGGCTGCTCCATCCTGACAGGAATTAGCCAAATCTGCCAGTTTGGCCAGAGCAGAGTTGAAGGATTTGGGCTTTTCCCAGCTGATGGAGAATGTGTGCCTCTGGCATCATGCTTCAAACTGGCAAATATGGGGAGATTTCAGGGGAAGCCCCATTTTCCCTTTGCCAAAGCTGGGGGCACCTTCCAAGCCCCGCTATGGGGACAGCCCTCCTCATGACAGCAGCCAGGGATGTGATCAAAGTAGGTCGCAGCCTCCCCACCCTCCCCTGTGCTGGAAAAGGGATGGATGCTGCTCACCATGGCAATCGCTCCGCTCAGCACAGAAGGCAATTCCAGGTACTGGGACAAAGCCTGGCTCTAATTGATGTCCTCTTGGGTGCTGAGCTGCGCCACTGCCTTGTCACGAGCCTGAAATAAACGCTGTCACCAACGTGACTCAGAGGCGCGTGAAGGAAGGGACTGGTTTCATGACAGACTGAAATATGTGGTATTTCGGGAGACTGGCTCACTAGCAAGGGAAATGCCCAAAACCTTGTCCTTCCCTGCCAGGGAGGGCAAAACACGGCCAGGGAGGCTCCCTCACCATCGTGGATGCTGAAATAATTGATGGCTCCATGCTGCTTGTCATGGCCCAGTGTCATAAATGCTTAAAAGGTTTATTTACCAATTCTGAAAACTCCTGAGCGCATCATGTTTAATGCAAATAGAGAGTGTGTTTAGGAAGATATAAACCATTCCTAGAGGGAAAGGCAGTCCATTATCTCTGTGCAAACACCTCCCTCTCTAGCTGTAAGCCAAACAGCAGGGAACTGAGCAAGACATGCTGATGAGAATAACTAATGCAGGCCTATCCGACCATGGAAAGGAGGGATGGGATCATCTGGAGCAGGACAGACAGCTTTGCCAAAACAAACCATACCATGTGCTGGTAGCAAAACTTGCTGTGCTGATTCTCAGCCAGCCAGTTCGTGCACCTTTGTTCCATGTTCCAAGACCAGGTCGGATCACCAGCATCGGATAGAGGAGCCCCAAGGATGTGGGAGAGTGTGGATCCAGCTTATCCAGAGCAAGAAGCAGGCTCTGAGGGCTTTGGTCTTGCTGTGCCTCTTTCTGCTTTGCCATCTCTTTGCCAAGGCCTGAGATCCAAGTGGGTTCCAGCTCAGTGCTGCTGTCCCAGATTTGCCTCCCTGGGGATCAGCAAATTCCTGTAAAATCCTTCCTGGTGCTGGTGCCCTCTGGATAGATCCTGGCCAGATGTGGAGCCAAACCCTAATGCTGTGAAAGGCACATCCTGCTCTGTGTGAGTAAAGAGCTCCAGAGCATCCCCAGGGATGTCAGGGTGTGTTCTGAGTGCACAGCCAGGCCAGAATTCCTCAGACAGAAAGGCACATCCCTGCAGGGAGATTGCTTTCCTCCCAAACCCAGGTAGTGCTGGTAGCAGGAACGTGGATTTTTTGGCTTCCTCGTAGAGGAGACTTGTGTCATTTAAAAATAAACGCCACGGAGATGATGCAAAGGGTTGTGCAGCTGCTGCTGCTTCACAGTGCAGCCAGATTTGCGTCTTCCCATCGGAAATGACTTTAAGCTAAGCCAGTGTGTGCCTGGTGAGCACAGGGAGCTGTGCTGGGCACTGGAGGAGGGCCAGCCCTGGGGACTGTGCTTACATCGCCTGGGGCCACGCCGTTGTTCCTCTGTCTGTGCTTGGCTCCCAGGAAAAGGAATTTCCCTGTAATTTCCAGAGTGTAAATCACTCAGATGCTGTGTTCCTGCTCACTTCTGAGCGTGTTACATTTATTCCGTGTTTTATTTCCTTGCTCCAGTCCAAACTAATGGTTAAATGTCTTGCTCTGAGGTCCTAAAAACTCCTCAACAATAGAAAACCTAGTGGGAGCAAGCTCCAAAGTGAACAAAAGATATCAGCCAGATTCCTAAACCATGGAGTTTAAGTATTATCCTGGACTTGCTTGATGCATGAACTTGCCATCAAGCCTTTGAAAGGTGTGTTTCCAGCTTCCTGGCCTTCAGCCATGCAGGCAGGACTTTCTGTCTCAGCCTTTATTTGGGCAACAGAGAAAATCCAGGGGTTTGCAGGGCTTAGGGAAGATGGACACCAGGGGAAGAAACTATCCCAAGCCCTGCACTAAGGAAGGACTTTCCAGCTGAGGAGCCCAGGACTGTGAGCAGGAATAACTCTCCTGGCCCTGACAGACAGTGGTGGCTGGAGGTGCAGGAGAGCTGTTATTCTACTTGAATTTTAGCCTCCAGGGTGCTCATTAAAAAAAGGCTCAAAGTTTCCTACCTCATGTGTCAACAACATGTGGGGAAACACTGTGTAGAGCTCTGTAGGTCTGTTATCTCCTCTTGTGTTATTAATGGTGTTTTTTTAATCACAGCGTTGTCTCTTTTGTCACCATGCGTTTGTGTCGGAGCCGTGTGCGATGCTGAGCCTGCCAAGCCCTGGCTCTGGGCAGAGTTCAGGGGGCTGAAGGGAGTGGTCAGCATTATTCCGATCACAAACGAGTATTTGGAAGGTCAGACCTGAAATGCCTGACCCAGCCTGGAATGGAGGAGCTGTGTTCACACTCCCTCTTCTCTCGTATTTTCCTTTTGCCGTTCCAATCCTCCCCCTGACTGTCAGGCTCCAGCCGTGAATCACTCCTGGGCACGTGGCTAACGCATGAATGCTGCAAAATATTTTGATGGAGGGAAACGGGGGTGGGAGCACGAGATAATCCAGCCAGTTGTTCCCAGCTCTTCGAGTCCTGTGCCGAGGCATCGCAGCCTCCAGCATTTGCAAGGGTGTTTGTCCCAGAGCTCTCAGTAATGGTGAAAACTGGGATTTGGTCAATAAGGCAAAGCTTTTGATATCACAAGTCAGTGGGGCTGGTATTTCCAGGAGCTAGCAAGGGTTGTGGGTAGAAATACCAGCCCCCAGTCAAGCCGTGGCTGCTCACAGCCTTCAGCTGATTGCTTTTCCCATTGGGTGGTTGAGTAGGCCTGGGTGGAAAAGGGATCTGGAGAAGGGACTTCCTCAGCAGCTTCCACTCCCAAAGCTCCACATCTCCCAGGGAGACATGGGTGATGTTAATAATGAGTTGCTGTTTTTAACAGCCCTTGTTGTCTCCTTGACAGCTTCACAGAAGCCATGAAGAGCCAGCCGAAGCTGGAGGGCTGGGACTTACACTGGACCTACTACTCAGGCTTGGCCATCTCGGCTGTAGGGACCTTGTTTGTCATCTCCAGCTTCTTAGCACTGGGTTTCACTGGGACGTTCCTAGGTAAGCACTGAAAATCCAACAGCTTTACCAGAAAGTGCATTTAATCCTTGCAGGGATCTCTTGCTAGGGCAGAGTCCTGTGGGAATTTCCTCGTCCTTGCTTTCAGGGCTGTTAGCTTTGTCATTATGATACCAAAGCATGGTCCAACCCTGCTGTTACCTCAGTTACCTCGCACTGAGAGGACAGCACAGTGGTTTTATACAGCAAATCCCATCACCTCCAGCATCAAGCCTGGAGGTTTGGAGCACAGCTGCTCATCTGCCAGCCCAAACACCCTCCAGAAAAGGGACTCCAAGTTCAAGACCCCACAAGTGGCACCGGCGCAGCGGTTGTGAGCTGTCCAGCAGCCCTGCTCCGAGCACCCACCTGCTCGTCACACGTGCTGAGGCAGGATGTTGTTTGCTCTCCCCTCTGCAATAAACCTGATGTTCGTTGACAGATCCTTTTATCTGCCGCTTTATGGCAGAAGGCATTTTCCACTGCGCCTGCTTTAACATTTAGAGCGTAATTCTGTTGGCATTGTTGACTTTAAAAACATGCCAGTATGTGTGGAATTCATAAAAATAAAGTAGAGACAGGAACAATAAATATCCAAGGAAAGGGGCAGCTCCTGCTGGCTGAAATAATCACAGCCCCAGCTTTGACACCTCATTTAGGCTGTGCTTTTGCAAGTGCTTTACAAACCAAATTCAATTAGCTCCTGTGGCGTCGCTAGGAAGAAGAGAGGGACGTAATAAGCCTTCCTGGTTTCAAGTGGAGTTGCAAAGAAATGTGTTGAGTTGGCCAAAATCCTGCTGCCAGAAATAGAGCTCAGCACTCCTGAACATGTGCCTGCACCCTCCATGTGCAGCCTCACTCCTGGCCCCCTGTCACACCCCTGTTCCTCAGCTACCGGGCACCAGCATCCTCCAAAATCACCAGTAGCCCCCTGGAGTGATGCTGTGCCTGTGGAGACATGTCCAGAAAGGCCAGGCACAGGAGTACCCGTCAGCAAGAACTGCTTGAACGCTCCTGAAGTTCAGCCAGATCTGGAGTTGTTTACGTAAAGCCTGATTCATCCGACCAGGAGGATCCACTGGACTTGAACCGCTGGGAAAAAGCAAACAAGTGAGTCAGGCTCAGCATAAGGGGTGAGGGGGCCCTGTCCCTCGGATCTGTATCCCCCGAGGCTGGGAAGAGGTGGGTGTCAGTGGTCCATATAAGGCATTTCTGCGCCATCCTCTCTGCTGGGGAGGCTCTCCCTGCCACCACTGCCCTGGACTGACACAGCAGGACCAGCTCTCTCTGCTAGCGGGGCATGAGGGGCACCAGGGCGGAGCTGAGTCAGGCCGGGGACATGCCAGGAGCCCGTGCTAATGCAGCCAGGCTGGCTCAGGACCTCTGCAGCACTGAGGCATGGCCCAGCTGGAGCCCCACGGAGGATCCATCCTTGGACTGGTAAGAGCTTTTCCGCTTCACATAAGCCCCGTGAGTCCAAGTCAGCAAACTCTTAATGGAGAATGCCCCTCAGTGTGGTTTGTTACCCAGCCATGGAAAAGACACTGAGTCTGCAGGTCTCTGAGGATCTCTTGCTCAAGACTCTCTCAGGATGGGTACTTCCAACATCCGTGCAGGATTTTCATGCTGCACTGGCACTGCTGGAGGAGCAAGGACTTCAGGTAGCAAAGGGTGCACTGCTTGGGCGTCCAGCTTCTTCTCACTGTTGGCATCTGAGCTCAAGAGAAGTTTTGAGAGAGCCTCTGACACACAGGCGCTTCAAAAATTACTGGAGCTGGATGTGACCCTTCCTTTGTGGGTTTTCCTACAGCAGTGAGGGCTGAACTAGGCAGGGCACAGGGCTGCCTGTTGAATTCCTTCCTTACAGCACATTTAGGCTCTGGAGCAGCTGCAGAACACTTTGTGTCTCTAGTGTGGGCTAAACAGTGCAGTGGGAGCCGTGTGAGTCACCCTTCTCCAGCAAGCCTGGCTGTGCCACCCCATCTCCAGCACAGCAGCACCAGCTCCAGATGCTGTTTGCAGCAGCTGGATGTGGCCCCTCTCCCTGGCAGAGCCGTCCCTAGTGCCCTGTCTCCATGCTGTGCCCTCACTGGGATTCAGGCATCACTTCAGCACCCTCACTGTTTCCCCTGCTTCCCAAAAAACACAGTGATGAGGGCTTGGCTTCCCGAGGCTGAGGACATGGAGAGGCTGCTTTGCCTGTCTGAGCCCATCTGCCTCATACCCCAGTGACATTTCTTCCAGCACTGACCAAGATTTCAAGTCAATCTGACTTGACCGAAGTCTGTTGCTGGGCCTGGAGAAGGCAGCAACTCTCCAGGGTGAAGCAGAGGTGGTGCTTCAGCCCAGGTCAGGCTCCAGGGATTCTGGGGAGCCTTGCAGAGTGCACTGAATGGCTTTTTGGTGATCCCACTGTGTGCAGTGAGATGGCTGCACAGACCTCCAGCAAAAACCAGCTCAAATTAGATGCCAAAGCCCCTCAGCTTGGCAAGGAGCTGATTCCTGATTTGAGGGCTCAGTGAAGGCACAGGAGATGCCCAGGGTGATGCTGTGCAACACAACACACAGTCCTTTCCCTAAGCACCTCTCTGAACATAAAACACATATAAACCACCTCTCTGGTGCTCATGTTCATTGACCTGTGCAGGTTTAGAGGCAGAGATTACGTTGGAAAAGCTCCTGGGGAGCTGCCTGTGTGCTCCTGCTCGTGGGGAGCCTGCCTGGAGGGTTCCACAGCCCCACCAGTGCTGGGTACAGATAAGCCCCTGCCAGCCCCACAAACCCAGGGCTTTGTGTCAACCTCCTCAGCGCCAGTGCCATTTGGGGAGTGAGGCGTTCAGCTCAAAGGCGAGGGCGGGCAGGGGATAATGAAGCATTTTGACACATAAGAAAGCACAGAAACGGGCTGTGGCAGGGGGTGATGTGTTCTTTCTACCAGAACAATCTCAGAGATGTATTGCCAAGTAACTGTGAGAACATATAGTATGAATACGAAGCAATTATCTCACTTAGTGGCCTGTAGTTAAAGCCCAAAAGCATTGTGTAATTGGGCAGGGGCTGTTTATCCTTAGAAATAAATGTTTTAGCACCATGTGAGGTCAAAGAAATTACACTACGATCCAGGTAATAATAATAACCTTGAATAGTTTGCACTCCTGTAATGCCTTTCATCTGGATTTGTGAGCACTTTCTCACCATACATTAGTCCTCACCACCCGCTGTGCTCTAAGAAAGACTGATGTTATGATCGGTGCACAATAGCACCGGGAGGGACGGAGGAGACTTGCCCAAGGTCAGGGAAGGGGCTGGCAGCAAAGCTGGGGACACAGCCTGAGGTGGTGGCAGTGCTCTGGGCTGAGGGACCGGCTGCTCCTCACGGATCCATGCTTGTCTTGTGCAGTGGACATGGAGCATGGATGGTACAGTGGACAGAAGGGAACAGAGCTGGGGAAGGGTCTGGAGCACCTGGAGAAGCTGAAGGAGCTGTGGGGGGCTCAGCCTGGAGAAAAGGAGGCTCAGGGGGAACCTTTTGGGTCTCCACAACTCCCTGACAGGAGGGGGCAGCCGGGGTGGGGGGTCAGGCTCTGCTCCCAGGGAACAAGGGGCAGGACAAGAGGAGATGACCTCAAGTTGCACCATGGGAGGTTTAGTTTGGATATTGGGAAAATTTCTTCCCCAGAAGGGTTGTCAAGCCCTGGCACAGGCTGCCCAGGGCAGTGGTGGAGTCACCATCCCAGGAGGGATTTAAAAGCTGTGTAGATGTGGCCCTTTTTGGTCTCACTTGTAAGACCAGCAGAATCAGAGATCTGCATCCTGGCCCTTTACCCCCCCCCCGAAATGTTGCTCACGAGCTGCACACCTCCTTGTCATTTCTTTTCCAAGCTCCTTTCAGGAGGGTGGAAGGATTACTCCGAGGTAGATGGGAAGCTGGTTGGATACTGACAGTTCTGAAAGCTTTCCTCATTACAGATGACAATCACCCATTATCATCATCATCATTGTGCCAATAACTGCGTGTTTTGTAGGCAGAGGTGCTATTTTCTGAAATTCTGAGAAATTCTCTGAACTATGAGATAAGGGTGACATTATGGATGAGGGCATTTGGTCGTGGTGGTCATGATTATAACAGCTCCAAACGCCATTACACGGCACTGGGCTTATTTTCACATTAAATGGATTTGCTCCTGTGCACTTGCTTCCTTGTGGAGTGGCATCTGACAGGCAATTTTACAAGTGAGAAAACCAGAATTAACCAGTTGGGACCTCGAGAGCTGCGTCCTGATGAGGGACATGGCTGCCATAACCTCATTGCAATGCAGGAATCTTCCTCGTGGGCAAAGAGCCATTCCTGGAAAAGCTGATAGACACAAAGTAAACAAACAACTTATTTGTTGCTGTTTTCTCAGCCTGGAAGTCAGTGCTAAAATCCTTTGCTGTGTATCCCTGGCAGGGATGCCCTGTGGCACAGGGAGGGTATCAGTGTGCCAAAGCCCCCCATGACTCCCAGTTTCATGGAGCCTAACCAGAAGCTCTCTGCTTGCTCTTAGGTGATTACTTTGGCATCCTGATGGAGGAAAAAGTGACCAGCTTCCCCTTCAGCGTCCTGGATAATCCCATGTACTGGGGCAGCACAGCCATCTACCTGGGCTGGTCCCTCATGTGAGTACGTGCCCCTACAAACACCTCTGGTTGTAGGGCGAGTGTGGGGTTTCTTGGCAGGGCATGAGGTGCCAGGCTGCATTGGGGGCCAAAAAAACATGCTGTGATGGCAGAGAAAGTGCAGCATCCCCTGACTTCTGTCTCCCTGGCTATTTTTGTGCGTGGAAAATCTTGTGCTGTCTCAAAACACTCGCAGCATTTGTTGTAGAAAAATAAATAGCAGCCAAGTGCTGGGGGAGAGGAGGCATCAGCAAATGCTCTGCAGCTGAATGAGGTCCTTGGCAGACTCTGCACGTGGAAAAATCAACAGTCAGGGCCAAATTCATGCAGGGTGTCACTCGGCAGGGGCAGGGCACTGGGACTGGGGAGCAGTGTGACCCTGCAATTACTCTGACAAAAACAAAACAAGCCAAGCCACCCTTTCCCCCAGCCCACAGTGATAACACTTCCGAAACACTCCTTGTGTGATACAACACAGCTTAATAGCCTGCCTAGGAGGAAATGAATAGGCTGTAATTTAGCAGCAAATGAGCAATATACTCTATTCAGTGTAACAAGTTTGATGTGGTTTTCATTTAATATCACATTTTATTTATTTGCCCAGGAGAAAAAAAAAACCCTGGCTGTGTTACTTCAGGAACCCGTGGAGTGTTGCAGGCCATTACCACTGGGTATTTTGCACTGGTGCTCCTGACTGTGACCACTTCTCCTCTGCTTGGGTGGAAAAATGAAGTGCTTTGCCACTTTCTGGTCATTTTTTCAGCCATGTGTGCAGGCCCTGGTAATAAGTAAAGCTGATGGTTTCTCTCCTGTCTCCACTGAGCCTTGTTGCTGTTAGTTCTGCACTTGAAATCCCCCCCCGGTGCTGTCAGGGTTGGCTGCGTGAGGCTGTTTCCCTTCCTGGCACAGCCACGGCACTGGATGGGGTTTAAATCCTGGGAAATGGCGCAGGAGAGCCAGAGGGAGGCAATGCTGGACACGAGAGTTGGCCACAGGGTCTGCAGCAGCACCATGGAAACATGGATATTGCTGTGGGAAGTGGGGCGGAGCTGGGGCAGGATGAGTCCCCCCACAGCAGCACAGAAGGAGGAATTTGACCAGGAGGAATTGTAAGGAGATCTTAATTTGTTTTAAAATTAGCATCAAACTACTTCCTAAAACCTTTGCAGAATCCACTGAACTCTCCTGAGCTGTTTCTGTCACAGAATCCCTTCATCACCCCTCTCATTGTGGTCTTCCACCACAATTCCGAGCAAGAGCAGCTCGAAGCAGCTCAGGATAGCAGGGATTGCCTGCTTTTTCTCGTTAAAAGGCTGCCACCATTAAGGCCAGCGAGGCGTGACAAATAATTGCTGTGAACAAATGGCTGGAGCTGTGCAAAGTGGCACCAAGACACCGCCCACCTGCCTGGGGGGAGCTCAGCACAACCCTTCTCTCGGTGGTTTTGGCTGTTTGTCTTCCCTGGGATCTCGGTTCATATAATCACACAGTCATTTAGGTTGGAAAAGGATTCTAAAGTCATCGAGTCCAAGCATTAACCCAGCACTGCCATGATCACCACTAAAACATGTCCCCAAATGCCACATTTACCTGGCTTTAAATCCCTCCAGGGATGGTGACTCCACCACTGCCCTGGGCAGCCTGTGCCAGGGCTTGACAACCCTTCTGGGGAAGAAATTTTCCCAATATCCAACCTAAACCTCCTGTGGGGCCTCCTGAGGCCATTCCCTCTTTTCCTGTCACTTGTATCCCTGGCTCCACCCTTCTGTCTGGGAGTTGGAGAGAGTGAGAAAGTTCCCCGAGCCTGCTTTTCTCCAGGTTGAGCCCCCCCAGCCTCCTCAGCTGCTCCTGATGCTCCAGACCCATCTCCAGCTCCATTCCCTTCTCTGGACACCCTCCACTGGCTGAATTTTTGTGGGGGTCCACGCTGTCTCCTGAGGTCCCAGGGCTTTCAGAAGATGTCAGGTGTCTGCCCGCAGAGGCCAGAGCTGATGTCCCATCTCTGTGGCAGCGGGAAGGATGCTGGAGGAATGTGTTTGCTGTCTGGTTCTGGCCAGACCTGGAACACAAAGCACATTTGTCCTCCATTGGTGATGCATCACTCCTTATCCTGGTATCAGAACCCAAAGGATTGATCCATTTTCATCCATAAGGGGTGAAAACACATCACATAAATCATTCTGTCCTCTGACTCCAGTCCAGCCTTAAAAGCATCAAATGGGGTGACAACCCACAGCCATGGGGAGCTGCAGCAAGGCTGGGGACAGACAGACTTTCTACCCAAAGAAAAAGTCCTTCTAGGACAACAAAACCTTCCTGACTGATTCATCATCACTGCTACAATCAGATGTGGCCTAATATGTAGGTCAAACTCATAAGAGGACAGGAACAGTTCACCCAAATTCTGGTCATCACCTGTGTCGAGCAGCCTCGTTTCTCCTGCGAGACAAATGGAGCATTCACTGTGTGGGGACAGTTTTGTGTGCCTCTGGTAGGGAAGTGTTCTAACTCACAGCAGCAGACTGTGTAAATCAGAGCTGGAGCTGCAGCCAAATGATGCAATTAGAGGTCTTGCTGTCAACAAACAATCATGTAAATTTGTTCTCTCTGATAGGAATCAAGAAGGAGACATGACTAAGCATGTAATAGCAGGGGGTTGGGAGAGAAAGAAGTTGCCCGAAGCTTCCTAATGAGGGAAAAAGTTATTATAGAATGAAAACAGTGAAAAGGTGGAGATTTGTGGGTGCCTCTTCAGGAACTGAGGAGGCTGGGTGGTACCTGAAAGTGGCTCCAGTACAAGGTTTAGGTAGTTCAGTCTCTCTCTGCAGGTGTGTTTTCCCAGCAGCACAAGTCACCTTGTACCAGGCTTGTGGGATGTTTGTCCTCATAAAATCACAGAATGGTTTGGGTTGGAAGAAACTTTAAAGCTTATCTTAATTATCCCCCTTAATTAGGACTCTGGTGATTGCCTTTAACTGCTGGTGGCAGCTCAGCTCTGAGGGGGACGCTGTCAGCAAATAAAGTATTTATCTGGCCCTTGGTGAGGAAATGTGCGAGGCCAGGCTGGACAGGGTTTGGAGCAGGCTGGGATTGTGGAAGGTGTCCCTGCCTATGGCAGGGGGCGGGATGAGATGACCTTTGAGATCCTTTCCAATCAAAACCATTCTGTGATTCTATGACGTCTCTCTTTAGAGCAGGAGGTGATGAGGATTTTTGGTCCCAAAGCTTTGGCCCCTGCTAAAAGGAACAGCCATCTCCATTGTATCCACAGTTCTTGATCATCTCTCCCCATAACCAGACAGTGAGGAGCGGTGGGTGGCATTGGTCCCCCATGCTGTGCCTGGTGACATCTCGCTGGAGGACACATTCCTGAAACACCTTGAAATGGGTTTAAAAGTGAACCAGGCCCCAGTGCAGCACCCAGCCCTGATGCAGCACCCAGCCCAGCACCCTTCCCAGGGCAGGAATGGACCTTCCCATCCCTTTCCATTCCCATTCCCATCCCTGCACTGCCTGAGGCGCCACTTGGATGTGTGCGGTGCCATACGCTGCTCTGTCTGCCTGGTGTCCCCTGTGCCCTGGGTGGCCCATCTTTTTGGGACATCAGGCATTTCCCTCAGAGCATGGGCTGGGAGCTGCAGCCGTATGTCAGCAGCTGCTCAGCCCTTAAACATCCCTATAATCTCAGGATTTAGCATCAAAGCAGGAGCTCTCATAGCAGGGATCAGACTTAAAAGAAGTCGCTGAAGTAGGCTGGGGAAGTCTTTGCCAAGGAACATCTGTCTAAGACAGTTAACATTACGCACAGAAAAAACCCCAACCCTTTTGTTCGCTTCTGTTTAATGAGCGAGCGAGAGCTCTGTGCAGCCCAGTGTCTCATTTCACTTTCTCAACCAGGTCTTGCATAAGCCCATGTACTTACCTGATCCTTCCCTTCTCTTTCAAAACAGGCATGCCAGCCCAGCTGGCCTTTTGCTGACAGCTGTAGTGGCAATTTCCTACACAATCGCTGTGCTGTACGAGGGGTGAGTAGCTGTGCAGAACTGGAGAGCTTCTAATTATTTCTACCAGCTTTAACTCCCGAGGTTTCAGAGAACTGCACAAGTAGAGATGTTTTTTTCCAATTAATTCAGCAGGGAAGAAGGAAAACAGAGGATTATTTTTCAATTGTTTTGATAATGGGCAGATTCCACTCTGAAACTATTTGCTGAGTTCTATGAACGTTTGTGCATATTTTATTTTTAGCAAAATGAGACCTTTTTTTCCTTTTGGGTGCCAGATTCTGTTTATAGAAGAACAATAAGGAAGGCAGTGAGAGGACTCATTGTGTCTTCAGAAGAGCCTCTACAAGAAGCACTTGCATTTCGTAGTTCCTTGGATGGGCTTCTCTGCTGTTTTGCACCACAATAGCCCAGCCAGCAGCACAGGATGGAGCAGCACACAGTAATTCCCAGAAGTAGCAGTTGTACTGGTGAAAGGTCTTTTGTATTTGCAAGGGAGGAGGAGATGCAGAGAGCCACGGTCTGCATGAGGGGGAGTCTGGGTGTGTGCTGAGCCTCATTCTGCTCCGCACGGGGATGGTCCTGTAGCTGCTCCACAATCCAGGGATGGTCCTGTAGCTGCTCCACAACCCAGAGAGGCTGAGACCAGGATTGCCACGGCACAGGAATAGCCAGGCTGTGCCAACCCATGAAGGACAGATTTTGTAGGCCCAAAGGAGAGCGCTCACTAGTCTTGATTTTAATTCTTCCTCCCTTCTTTTGCCCCTGTCTTTTGTCTCTGCCCCCTCTCTCCCATCCTCCCAACTACAGGCCTTTCACAGAGGAAATCTATCGGCGGAAGCAGAAGGGAGTGAAGAGCAGCTAGCCCCAGGTACGTTTGCTGATGGGCATTTCAGGGGCTGCTTTGCTGGGCTCCCCCACCAACGAGCACCCCTGCCCAGTCCTGCCTTCCCCAGCTCCTCCAGAGTCCTTTCCACACTTCTCAAAGCATTTGAGCTTCAAGCTTCTGCAAAATCCCAGGCAGAGAGGCTTTTCACAGCAGCAGTTGTGTCCGCCTCTTGGCACCCGACCAGCAGCCCCCAAATTGTTTTGATTATACACTTGAGAATCAGTGTGAGGGAAAATTGCTGGGAAGCTTCAAGGCTCCAGGCTTAATCTGAATCAGGCAGAAAAAAACAGCTATTGGCCGTGGCAGGTGCTCCAGAGAGTGGCAAGGATGGTGTGAGAGGGCATGTGTGCCTCCTCATCCCTCAGGGAAATCAGGCATCTCTGATCCAGCTGCTCCTTGCCTGAGCCAGGAACATTTCTGCCGGTGGGCTCACCCTAAAACCTCAGCCCAGGCTTGTTTGGGGGATCAAAGGCTTCTGCAAAAGCACAAGCTCCTGGCCAGGCTCCTTTCCTGGGGGTTCATTGCCATCCTGGAACTCCCAGTGCATTTGCCTGCTGGTTGTTGGAGAGTTGGGATGATCCCACAGCACTGCTGAGGTTTTGGCAGCACCATAACTGCTGCTGACAGAGCTGCTGTGGCACCAGTGAGGTCCCCAATGGACTCTTGTCCCTTTGCCTTTTGCAGAGCACTCTCTCAGGTACCTCGTGCCTCTCCGGTCCCCACACTGTCTGATTTGCCCATTTTCCTACTGAGATGTATCCTAGTAATTAGCCCAGCAACCCTTAATGAGCTGACTGAGCTCCCTGCAGCACTGGAAGTGACCAGAGGAATAGCCTGAGTGTGGTGGCAACTCCTTGCCACAGCCCATGGGAGATGGAGGTCCCTCTCCCCAGGTCTCTGTCCAGGTCACTGAAGCTCCTGATGCTCTCCTGGGAGTGACACAGTGAGAGACCTCCCCACCTCTTCTCCCACACCGATTATTGGAGATCTGCAGGGAAAAAGGAATTTCCTTTGGACTGGAGGGAAAGCAGAGTAATGATGGAGACACTGGGGGCCTTTCATAAGTGAGCTCTGAACATATGGAAGCACCAGCTCCAGCTGACCCTGAAGATCATCTGAAGATGCTGCCTAAGAGCTATGAGAAGCAGACAAAGCTCGGGTGCAGCAATGGAGAGGGCTCGGGAGCCCCTGAGGATTCAAATGCAGCTGGGGAGGGAACAGAGGAATCTGGTGTGAGCTCAACAACAGCAAAACCTGCTGCAAACCCAACAACCAAGCCCCTCTTTTTTGGGAAAGGAACCTCCCCGTCCAGATCTGCAGTTTCCCACCCGTGCAGAGCCCTGCAGCGTCTCTGCACTATTGCAAAGGCTCCGAGAAAAGTGATTGAAAAGCACAGGGATGTGAATGTATGACCTAAACCACAGCCCAGGGTGATGGAGGGATGGCAGCTGTCCCATGGGGAAATCCCAGCACGGAGAAGACCCAGGGGAAGTCAATCCATATCTGCACCTCACAGATATCCCACCCCTGGCCATGTTGATGCCCTGGCCCCTCCTTTTCCCTGGGTCCACATGAGGGTCCTGCTGCCTTTCCCACCACCCAGTGCCTTCCAGCTGTTTTTCACTGCCTTGCAGGGGCAGTGGGTGGGAGGGAGGGAGGAAGGGAAAGGTTTGTTTCTGCCTTCCACACCATGCAGCAGCCGGGTACGGATGTGCCCCTCTGCCCCTGCTACCAGCCTCGGCACATCCCAGAATTTCCCCCCACTGGATCCTGCCTTGAACAGAAAGACTCCAGAGGTGATGCTGCAGCCTCAGGCTCTGTTTTTACAGATTCCCAGAACAGTTTGAGAAATAAACTGTAAATGACCAAGCGAGCAGGTGCTGGAGAAGGGAGCTGTGCTGCTGCCGGCTCCCACACGGGCACTGGAGCGCGGGGCCACATCTCAGCATCACATCATCCCCTCCACAGAGGGTCCTCCCTCTTCTCAGTGTCACCTCCATGAAACGGTTCCATTTCCTTTTGCTTTGCACATTGTAATTAATTCACCCTCTGGGCATTGCTCAGCAGAATTAAAAGTGTTGGTCTCTTTTCAGTCCAGCCTCCATTTCCTCCGGAAGGGCTCACAAATGCTGTGTTTGTGTTTCATCACTTCAGAACCATTACACATAGATTTCTTTTTTTATTGCCATCTCCACAACCTTCCTCTCAAAGATTTGGGCATAGTATTTTATTTTTAGATAAGTTTCCACATCCCCTTCACAGTTAATGTTTATAGACGGAGGCTAAACTGGCCCAGTACCCATAGCAACCATCGAGGAGAGGATACATTGCATTATTCAGACAATTTATGTCAGAGTTGCCAGTCCTGGCTCAAAGTCTCTGATGTCAATAAACTTGGATTTGTTGATAAGTGAAATCAGTATTTACTGAAGAAGCACGTGCTCATACGGGAAGAATTACTCCTAATGAGAACACAGCAAGGGCTGTATTTGTGCTGTCTTATTCCCGGTCTGGGGACCATGTGTGCTGTTCCCAGTCCCTTCTGCAAGGCCAGAGGGGACCCCAGTTGTACCATTCCCCTCCCCAGCCAATATCAGCCTCCTAAAATGTGTGTCTGTCACTGTAAACCCCAGTGGTGGAGCTGTTTGCCATCCCATGCCCACAGCATCCCATGAGCACAGGGATTTGTGCTGTGCTGGGACTGGCTTCATGGACTCCTTCGCCCTTCTGCCATTTCCAGCCCTTCCCACTTCCCAGACATTCTGTGGCAGTTTCGCATTGCATTGCACAAGGGTTTTTTTCTGGGGTTATGCCAGACACATCCCTGGTTTTAGTAGTTCTTCCCACAGCAGCCAGAATGGATTAAATGTCTCTGCCTTCACAGAACTGGTTCTGGCTGCCATAAAGTTGGAGTTTGACATTTTAGAGGCGTCTGCTCTCTCCCTGAAGAGGGAATGTGAGGAGCTGGAAGGTGATGTTCCAGCCCATCTCAAGGGGTCTGAGCCCACGTTTCTCCCTGGGGCAGGGGGTGGCCCTCGCCAGGACCAGTCCCAGGTGGTGCTGTGCTATTCCCCGGGGCTGCAGGGAGGGAAACACAGAGACACCATTATTGGTGTTGTTTTACAGTGTTTAACAACAAGGGATTAGGGGACTCTCCTTGGTTATAAGGAAAAAAAATGTGATTCCTCTCCAATTGCCTAATATTTCCAAGAATTTGAGATTACACAGGGAGAGGGTGAAACCTTCAGGCTGAGCATGAAGTGCTAGTGGTGTTGCAGCTGTTTCTCCTCTTCCTGGCTGCAGCTGGGACATATCCTGCATGAATGCAGGGATGGATCTCATGGCCCCTGGGTCAGAACATGAATCCTGCTGCTTCCAAAGGCAGGACCTTTGGACACTGTGGGACCCCCAGGACCAGCCCCAGCAGCCCCAGCTCCACGCTGCCACAGGCAGGCACATCCCTCTGGCTTTTACAGAGACATCAAGGACCAAATGGGGTCCCTGGAAATGGGGTCATGGGGCCATTTTCGTAACTTCATGCCTTCAAAATCCAGCGTGGAGCTTTCTGGGCCCACTGGAGCTTGGCAGGGGGGTTGTTTGCAGCCTTGGGAATTGTCTCACGTGATGCTGTGTGCTGACACCAAAGATAACACTTCCTTTGAAGTTTGAGATATTTCTCCAGAGCAAACACCAGGAAAGGAGAAACTAGTTAAATCTCAACTCCTACCTGGCAGGGACAGCTGGGTCACCGAGGCCATTGCTTTGTGCTGCCTCAGGTCCCCCATCCCACCACACAACCTCTGTGCCCACCCTCACAGAGGGTTTCTCTGCATGGTTGCTTGCATGGCTCCCCCCACACATCTCCCTTCCATGGAACTGCACATGGTAATTCCTTGGGATGAGGGGATCATCTGTGCAATAAACGCCCCAGCAAAGGGGATGTGCCAGCTCCACGCTCACAGGATGCTTCATCCAGGAGCACTTCAGGAGATGGAGGCTGCATCCTGTGGTCCTTTCCCTGATGGGGTGACATGCAGAAGCAGGGACACATTCCAAAGGCCCTTCCCTCCGTTATGACTGCCCATAACCCTGTGCCCGTGTTTGCTTTCGTCCAGGGAAGCTGCGCTGCCTTGCTCCAGGGGAGGGACGGCCACCAGCCCTTACGTGGCAAACAAACACAGAGAGTAAACACGTGGCACAATCCAGGCAGCACGTTCGGCACTGGCGGCATTGGGAATTCGCCATTCCCGCCGGGCTCCTGCTGGCTGAGTCTGCCCTTTGGCTGCTTGGGAAGATGGCAGGAAATGGGGTGCTCAGGGCTCTGGTGGGGGCTCCCAAACCCATCCCAAAGCTGAGGCAGAACCTTGGCTTTTTTGCCAGCAGTTGGGATTTGATGTAAAAGCCAAGATGAGCTTTGAGCTTTGGGGGCAGTTTGGGCACTGCTTTATTGGGAGTCCCTTAATCCAGAGAAGGTGGACAGGGGACATGACAGAATTTATCTTTACAGGGGAATAAACCAGTCTGTTCTATCCCTGTTGTGTAGGGAAAAAATGGTCACAAAGAAATGGGAAGAACACCGTGGTGGGAAGCTATTCCCATGTGGGAAACTCCCAGTGCTGGAGCCCAAACAAATCCCAGGGCTGAGCCACATGGGCACTCTGGCAGGCCCATGCTCGGGATCTGGGATACAGGCAGTTCCCAACTCATGGGTGTCCAGGGAAAGCTTTGAAATTTCCTGCAGTGCCCAGAGAGCAGCAGCAGCAGCACCCCATGCCCATTGTCCCCCTGCCCACGGCATCACCCCCATCGAGGACAGAGTGGAGAAGACTCCATCTAACCCAGCCCAGCCCATTTCCACCCTCACTCGGGGGTCCTTACGCACGGAGCTCCCGCCATGAGGCAGAGGACAAGTTACGAGGCTGTTTTCTTTAATTTTCACACTCCAAAGCCACCCCGAGACAGCCCGGTGAGCCACATCCTCCTTGGCTCCTATTTCAAAGGGAAAAAATGGTAGGAATGTGCTGCTTTTTCCATGTTGCCTTTTCTTCGTGGAGGAACTGTTTACGGAGCGCGGCTCCTTTCCCAGCCTGGGTCGCAGGAGGGCTCAGAGCCGCCAGAGTCCTGGGAAGATGCCGGGGCTGGGCTCTGCCTGCTGGGATGGGAGCCTCAAGGGTCTTGGATTTGGGCACTGGCTCAGCCTTTGCCCAGCTCAACTCCCCCAAATCCCAACCTCTCCACCCCTGCTCTGGCCTCAGCCCCTCTGGACCCACCCGAGCAGATGTGGGACCTGACAGGAAGCATCTCCAGGCTCTGAGCCCTCAGCATCACTACCCTTCCCTCTGCCAGCTCCTGCCTGGCACTGCCCACCTGGCTCCCTGCCTCCTCCTGGGCTTTAATTTCTGTCCTACCAACCCTGCCAACCATCGCTATTTCCATGGGAACCTGCCTGAAATCCACAGCAATGCATCCACTGGGGTCACCAAGCCTCCCTCTCCCCTGTGCCTTGTACTCCAAGCCCAGTTGCTGCCTATCTCCAGTTACAGGTGACATTTCTCTCTAATCTCAGAGAAGCTGAAGGAAACTCTGCTCTTTGGAAGGGAGCAGAAGAGGCTGGAGTTTGGGGACACATCCAAAACATGGAGACACCTTTGTTCAGGCTGGCAGGATGCTGCTGCATTTCAGTGAACTGTGGGTGAGAGGATGGGATGAAAGGAGATGGAAACTGGGAGTGGGGGATTTCCTGGCTCGGAGCTGCATCACGCCGGGCGGAGGGATGTTGTCTCCAAGGGACCTCTTGCCACCCCTTGCCTGGATAACTCCAGGGGATCTGGGGATTTGGAACATGTCTCAGGCTTTCAGATTCTCTCTTAATCAAATCCCAAGTGTTAAAAGGAATCAAGAGACATGAGAAGTGTTGCTAAAGAAGCAGGGGTTGGGGGAAGGAAACAAATAAAGCCACCCCCCGGTCCCCAGAGAAGGAGCAGCTTCTGCATCATATCTCATCTGGGAAAAATTATATGGTGGGAATTACGTGCTTCTTCTGAAAAGCCTTAAAGAGATTTAATAAAATGAGACAAGCTAATAATATAGGGAATGAATAGCAACCCTGGATGCTGCATCTTGATTTAATCAGATGCTTTTCCTCAGGGGGACAAGCAAGAACTATGGCTAAAGCCTCCCTCCCCTTCCCTACCCAGCTGCTCCCCTCTTCCTCTGGCCATTCACTTCATCTCCCACCCCAGGGGAGCAGCCAGGGCAGGATTTGGGGTCCCACAAGTCCCTGCTGTTCACCAGCAGCTGCTGGGAAATGTACAGCCCACACTGGTTCTTTGGGAGCGAGGTAAGGAGCTGGACATTGGCTTGCTGTAGGCCCCGCCCCCCCCCCCGGGAGAGGGACCCTGTCAAAAGGACAGTCCTGAGGGAGAAAAGCAAGAACTGGGGAGCCAGGAGAGCCGGGCTGGGCAGCGGGCTTGGCTCCGTGTGTGGTTGCTCCAGAGCCAGGGAATGCTGTGTGCTGCTGCAGAGGGGATGAGCCCTTGGTAGGATGTGAAGCATCTTAAGGGCAATGACAAGGAGCTCATGCGGGATGTGCTCCTCTCCATGGCCTGGGAGAGCTGCAGGGTCTGCATGTGCCAGCTGGGAACGGCACAAATGGCTCTTCCAGTCCTGTTTCACTGCTTGGACCCGCAGGATCCGGCCGTGAACCGAGGCCAGCCCTGCCCCGGGGGGATGATCCTTCCCAGCTCTGCAGCACACTCAGAAACCAAACTCATGTTCTGATGTAATTGTCCTTTTCCGAGTATCCCCTGCTCTCCTGTCCCTGTGCTGAGCACCCCGCTGCCGCTCCTGCTTTCTGGAACATTTTGCTTCCTACATTTTTGCCGTGGTGCTGCTGCTGTGAGCTCTGTTTTGCTGCTGCACAGTTCGTCCAAGCCAGGCCCTTGGGAGCCACATGTTCTGTCGCTGGGATGTTTGTGTGACTTTTGTGGAATTTCCTTTCCTCAGCCACTTGCTCGCAGACACAGGGTAGGTTTTGCTGGTTGGCAGGTGGCTGGTAAACCAAGGAGGGTGAAAATAGGGAGGGAAATAGCAAGGAAACAAGGATTGATCTGTGTTGAAGGTGATTCCATTAAAGGTGTCACTGGGATTTGTGCAGAGCATCCTGCCTGCGGCTCTGGCTGTGCTGAGCTGATGCATGAAAGAGCCTCTATCCTCCAAAACCAGGCAAGGAGCCAAACATCCCACAAATAGCAGGGGTGAACTCTGGCAGCCATGGGGGAAATGCCCTTTTACCTGCCTCTGCTTAAGCCTTGGGCTATTTGCAGTCAGGTCAGAAATAGGTGGTGATTTGTAAAAGAGTCATAACCGTGGGAAGGCTTTGCCTCGCAGCAAGGTGGATCCTTTATCATCAATCACTGGCAGCGGCTCCCAGCAAATGTGCTTTGCTCCTACAGGAGATGAGTTTCTAGATGAGCCTGGGAGGACTCAGCTAATGCTGTGTAATGCTCCCTGCTTGGGCTCTGCGTGACTCCGTGAGGAGCTGCGCTCTGGGATGGCACAGAAAGTGCCCCCATCCTCTTTCCTGGGAGTTCCAACCACCACTGGCTCTCCTCCACCCGCCCTGGGTCCCTGATGTCCTGCCCTCGCTGTCAGGGGGTCCCTGGCTCTGGTCCCACTCCACCAAACCCACAGGATCCCAGTGCACATCTGTCTCCTGGCATGCTCTGCCCAAAGAACTGTTTAGAAGGCGCAAATGGATTTTTTTCCTGTCAGCCAGGAGCAGGTTTCGAGTGGGCTATTTTTACCTGTTCCTGACTCTATTAATAGTTGTACGGCCAACAATAAATGCTGATTGAGATATTTGATTTGTCTGTCCTCCAGAGGTTGCCATTTCCTATTCTCCCTGTTGTTTTCCATCAACCGCTTCAATTAAATGATCTTTTTGTTATTTGGGGTGATACATTTGGGTTTTGTGTTAGGCTATTAAACTTCTTTGCTGTCTCGCACACAGATGAATAAACACAGGAAACTGTCCCACTTTCTCTCCTCCAAGTGTCCTTGTGCCTCTGGGCAGGATGTTTCCCTGCGGGCAGGGATGGGGCTGTACTGGGCTGTTTAAATTGCTGCTCCCTTCCACCCCACAGACAACCACAATTCCTCTGTAAGCCTTCCAAGAGTGTTTAAATTAATATCCAAGCATGAGACCACACTCAGGGGAAAGGAGAAGCTCAGCACCATCCATTTCCTAAGTGGTGCTGATGAAAGGCACCACTCTGCCCCAGTCTGTGTGTTCTGGCTGTCCCTGAGGTCCCTCTCTGTGTTATAGGGAGGCTTCTGCTGCCCCGAACCTTATTAAAGCATCACCTTTTGCTAAGTCTTTTTTTGGTTGGTGGGGTTTTTTAACATCTATTTTTAAAAAATTTATTTTTATCATAGAACAGTCTGGGTTGGAAGGACCTTAAAGCTCATCTTGTTCCACCCCCTGCCATGGGCAGGGACACCTTCCACTCGACCAGGTTGCTCCACAACCCATCCAACTTGGCCTTGGACACTTCCAGCGATGGGTGCAGCCACTCTGGGCAAACTGTTCCAGTACCTCACCACTCTCAGAGGGAAGAATTTTTTCCCAGTATACCCATCTAGTTCTGCCATCTGTTAGTGTGAAGTCATTCCCTCTTGTCCTGTCACTCCAGCCCTCGCCCAAAGTCCCTCTCCATCTCTCTTGTAGCTCCTTTAGGCACTGGAAGGGGCTCTAAGGTCTTCCTGGAGCCTTCTCTTCCCCAGGCTAACCATTCCCAGTTCTCCCAGTTCTCCCAGTACGGCACCGTCCACGTTCCCATTACCCTTCCCGGCCCTGTGCGCGCTGCCGCCGGCCGGACTCTCGCCTGTCCCCTAGCGGGGAGAACCGGCGCTGCAGCGGCAGCGCTCGGCGCCCCGGCACCGGGACAGGGACCGGGATCAGGGTCCGGGATCAGGGCCGAGGTCGGGGTCAAGGGAAAGCCGCCCTCCTAAGAGCCTCCGCCAAGGGGGCAGCCCCCAGCCCGCGCCGCAGCCCCCGGTAGGACCGAGACTTCGCTCTGCTCCCGGCCCCGCGCACTGGAGCTGGCACGGAACGGGGTCTTTTCTCCTGTGTTTCGGGCATTTGCACCTGGCAAGTGTAAACCGGAGCAAAAACACCTCAGGGAGCGGCTTGGGACCCTCTGCACCCCCGTCCCCGGTTCCTGCATCTCGGGGTGACCCCACTCCCCGAGCCCCGAGAGCCCCGAGCCGGCTGCGGGGCGCCGGGAGCCCGCACCGGGCTGAGAACGGGACGGATACAAAGCACAGGGACCCCGTGCTGAGATGCAAAGAGATCTGTTTACAAACGGGACTGTGAAAGGGACCGGGAGTGTGAGCAGGTCTGCGAGCGGGACTTCGAAGCACCGGCAGTTCCAGTCGGGCTGCGAGCTGGACCGGGCTGTGCAACTCCGGGAGCGCGAACCGGGATGGAAACGGGATCTGGCCGTGCATCTCCGGGAGTGACAACCGGGGTGGGAACGGGACCGGGCTGGGCAGCACCGGGAGTGCGAACTGGGATGGGAACGGGACCGGGCTGCGCAGCAGCCGGACTGGGAACGGGACTGCGAACGGGACAGGGGTGTCAAACACCCGGAGTCCCAACCGGGCTGTGAACGGGGCCAGGCAACCGAGCCCCGGGAGCGCGAACGAGGCTGCGGACGGGAGCGGAGCGCGCAGCCCGGAGCCCGGCGGGGGGCGCGGGCCGAGCCGGGCGCGGAGCCGGGCGCTGACTCAGCCGCCGCCGCCCCGGGCCGTGACGCGCCGAGGGGCGGTCGCTGCCGGCTCCATATAACGTGGCGGCCGCCGTGCAGAGCTCACACCGACCCTTCCTGAGAGGGAAGAGGGGCTGAGCAGCCGGGCAGGCAGCGCCTTCCTCCTTCTTCACCTCTCCTTTTCGGCGCAAGCTGCACTTTTGCCGGCGTCAATGAAACTGGCAGCGATGATCAAGAAGATGTGTCCCAGCGAGGCCGAGCTGAGCATCCCCGCCAAGAACTGCTACCGCATGGTCATCCTGGGCTCCTCCAAGGTGGGCAAGACGGCCATCGTCTCGCGCTTCCTCACCGGCCGCTTCGAGGAGCAATACACGCCCACCATCGAGGATTTCCACCGCAAGTTCTACAGCATCCGCGGTGAGGTGTACCAGCTCGACATCCTGGACACGTCGGGCAACCACCCCTTCCCAGCCATGCGCCGCCTCTCCATCCTCACAGGTACTTGTCAGAGGGTCCCTCTGCCAGACTCCTGCTCAGTTTGGGGATGTTTTTCCAGTCCTGGGAGGAGGGAGATAGGATTTTGTGTTTTCAAGTGGATGGGCAGCTCTTCTTGGTGGACTGGAGGATGCAGGACCCAGGTGCTGCCTGGTCCTTCCTTCTCCAAGTCTGTTTGGCTTAGGAGTGGGTCTCTGTGTGTCCCTATCCCTGGAACGATCTCATGTTCCCTCTTTGTCCCCAGGAGATGTGTTCATCCTCGTGTTCAGCCTGGACAACCGTGACTCCTTTGAGGAGGTGCAGCGCCTGAAGCAGCAAATCCTGGAGACTAAGTCGTGCCTGAAGAATAAAACCAAGGAGAACATAGAGGTGCCCCTGGTCATCTGCGGCAACAAGGGCGACCGGGACTTTTACCGGGAGGTGCAGCCCCGGGAGATCGAGCAGCTGGTGGGAGGGGACCCCAAAAAATGTGCCTACTTCGAGATCTCGGCCAAGAGGAACAGCAGCCTGGACCAGATGTTCCAGGCGCTCTTCGCCATGGCCAAGCTGCCGAGCGAGATGAGCCCTGACCTGCACCGCAAGGTCTCGGTGCAGTACTGCGACATCCTGCACAAGAAAGCGCTGAAAGGCAAAAAGCTGCTGAAGGAGGGGGGCCGGGGCAGCACGGAGGAGGCGTACGGCATCGTGGCCCCCTTCGCCCGGCGGCCCAGCGTGCACAGCGACCTCATGTACATCCGGGAGAAAGCCATCGGCGGCGGGCACGGCAAGGAGAAGGATCGCTGCGTGATCAGCTAGGAGCCCCCGCTTGCCACGGGAAGGAAGGAAGGAAAGAAAGAAGGAAAGGAGGGGGAAAGATGCTCGTTTCCGAATTGACTTTGGGCAGGTGCCCACCCGGGCAGAGAGGGTGTCGCCTCTCCCCCAGCTTCCCTCCTCCCGCTTTCATCATGTCCCTCCCTGGGGGTGCATTTTGGGAGCGAGGGATGCGAAGGGGGAGGCTTTGGAGGGCAGGAGGGGATGTCACTGGGAACAGCCTCCTCCTCTGGGCAAAGAGACGGGGAAAGGGTGAGCTGCTGGGCAGCCAGGTGGGAGGATGAGTGTGGAGGGCACAGACCTTGGTGTTTCTTTCCCTCCCAAACCACCCAGCCTCGGGCACTGTCCTCAGGAGGGAGGGCAGGGGCCTGCCAGCACCTGCCTGGGGCTTTGGGGTTGGTTCTTGTTTTTTTTTTTTTTTCAACTTGAGAAGCTGTGCACGGACTCTGACTCTGTGTTGTGTGTTCATCTGTGTCTGCAAAACACATGCAGAAGACACTCCTAAGCTGTTGCAAAGACATTGCAGAGTTGCAGCCCCGATGGACCAAAAAACTGACTCTTGTTTACATTTGTCTTGTTTGATTTGCAAGATTTGGGGAGGGTGGGGGGAGAGGGAAGGGTTTTACAAGAAAAAAAATAATAATAGGCACTTTATGTAGGTATTGTTTGTCATTGACATGAACAAAACAAAGAATCTTCAAGTGTTTATACCGTGGGTGAAACTTGATGTTTTATTTTTTCTACAAATTAATAAAATATTTTAAAAAATGACACTTGTGGGTTTGTCTTTGCTTCCTTGCCCTATTCCATAGCAAAGCCTGCTAAACAAAAGGCCTGAGCTGTGAGGTGGCAACACCAGCCTCTCACTCAAGCCCTGTATTACCCCATTTTCTCCGTCTCCCAGTGCAAAGGTTCCCGCCTCTGCAAGCCGCTGGGTTTTTGCCACCCAGGGTAACGAGGGGCCACGCAGGGAGTTACTCACTCCAAAGGGTCACTGAGCCAGCACTCTTTCCTCACTCCACTACACTGAGTGACGGTGCTGCCAGCCCCGTGACACGCGGGGCAGTGGGATGTCACTGCCTGCAGTCACCCAGCAAACTGACATCACTTGGTTATAAAGAGCTGATTGTGTTTCACGCTCTTTCCCGATTAACTAAGCACATTTTAATGATGTCAACACAGACTGATTCATTGGCACCCCAGCTGGGATATTGTTTTTACTTTGCAATATGAGTAAAGGAAGTACTTTGCTCAAAAGGTCACCTTTACATCTGATGGTTTTTAATCTCTTCCCAATAGCAAGTTGCAGTAATCATTGCTAGAAGCGAAACAGGATCATTCTTCAAAGAAAGCTTTTCCCAGCTCCAGCTTCTCCTCCAGCTCATTTTCAACCCCCGCTCCCCCCTCATGCAGCAGCACAAACCTGTGTTTAGCACATATTAATGGCAAAAAAAATCATATTGAAGCCACGAAACAATGGTGAGGGAGTGAGACTGCAAAGCAAACCACCTCAGTTTCGCTTGAAACTTGGATTCAAGCTGACAGAGTTAACTTGCTCCTGAACTAAGTGCCAGACATTTCTTTGGCAACAAGTTGTTTCTTCCAGCTCTGCCTATGTCTGATTTCACAGGAACAGCCACTGGCAAAAGAATGGAAAACATCGTCCAGGCATGAGACACAGGAATTTATTGAGCTGGGACAGGCAATGGCTGGTGGAAAGGCAATTTCAGCAATAAAAAATGTGTACATTGTGCTTTGTTTATCTCAGTGTTCTGCTTTACTCAGAGTTTACACACTGGCACCTTCCCAAAGAAAGTACTAGTACAGTGTCCCAGTGGGGACAGAGTAAATCTCTGAGCTACAGGTGAGTTGCAACCATCCCAACTCCCACTGAGCAGAATTAACCTGTTCAAGCTGCTCAAATGTTTGTGGTTGTGGGAAGCCCCAGGATGTGGAACTCACCTGTCCTGTTGAGCCTGACTTTAGCATGGGAAAACTAAAAGCTTTTCTCACTTATGCCCTTTGTTTTGATTCTTGCCCTTCCTCTGTTTTAAGAGGGAAAGACATTGGAGCTGGGCCCAGGATCCCACATGCTGCCAACATCCTGCCCCTGCTCTGCCCACAACCACTCAGCGAACACACAAGAGGGGCAGTTCAGAATTTATAAATCTTTATTTGACTCATCTCAGACACAACCACCAATTGTTTATAAAGAAAAATACAGAAGTAATTGAAAGCAATCATTCCTCTTCCAACACACAGGGAATGGAAAGTGTACCAGAGACTCTTTCCAGGACCAGCGCCAAACAGTTCATGCTTCCCTCTTATGTTCCCTTCTGATGTGTGGCCATTTTTAAGTACAAAAAAAAAAATTGCAGAAATGCCCCCTTTTTCACCAGCAGGTACTTTGACCCTAAGTGAGGAGAAAGCAAAATGTCTCCTACTCGTTTGAACATAAAAAAGAAGAACCCCACCCCATGAGAAAACAGGAGATGGGATATATAAGTGCAGAGTCCTGCAGCAGATCAAGGGAATGTGCCACTGCCATTGTCCCAGGAGAGCACACGGTCCTGGCTCAGTGTCACACACCCACGGTCCACGCAGGCACAACGCCACAGCACCGTAACCAAAACCTAAGAAAAGTCAACTTCTGCCACCCTGTTCAGCCTGAAGAGGAGGTATCTCAGACCCGGAGAGTGGAGCTGTGCCTTTCCTACTCCTTGGGGATTTCAAACATGCAAAGGCTCTTGTACTTCTGCAGCAGCTCGTTTTTGGTCCGGACCTGCTCCCGCAGGTTCTGCAGCTGCTGCTGCTGCTGCTCTGGGCTCACCCCGATGCCAGGCATGGAGCTGATCAGCTTCCTCATCTCCTGGAACTTGTTCTTGAGCTCATTCAGTACCTGGTGAACATCCTGGCTGTCCTTGTCCATGCTGCAGAGGAGAGAAAATCAAGACACTGTGAATTCTCCTACTGAAAATGCTGCAATTTCCAATACAGCCAGGGTTTAAACTGGAATTCACTAGGAAAATTGCTCTTGGTATCTAGCTGCACACACCTGATTCACCTATCCCAATAAAAGGACACAGATGGATATACAGACTGGGTAGCTTATGGGCAAACTGGTTTCCTGCAAATTTCCAGCACACAAGCCTGTCATCTCAGGATGCATTAAACAGGTTAGGAGCTGCTCTGCAGCTTTCAAACATCACCCTGGAGCAGGCTAAATTCTTCCTCTGAACTCCTGTACCTCTCTTTGGGGAAGGTAAGATTGCATGTGTGTCGTGTGTAGTCACCTGGAAAAAAAGATCTCAGTCTCACCCGTGACCTGTTGCTGTTCCACACTGTAATACAAAAAAATCAATGCAGTCAAACAGCTTGACAGCAAAAAACAGAAACTGTTCCCCAAAGTGTCAGAGAGTGTCCAAAGGCAGAGAAAATGGTACTTTGGAACTTTAAAACGAGTCCTTGGAGATTTATACTTAATAAAAGAGAAGCGGTGGGGGGTTTTTCGGTTGGTCTGGGTTTTTTTTTTTAAGAGCAGCAGAATTGGCTCTGCAGCCAGCTCTGTGCTTTTCAAGGCTCAGTGTTGTCTGAGGCAGCGTCTGCCCTTGAACCCTCATTAGTATCTGACTCAGCTTTGTTAGCACCAGCAAGAACTTTTACTGATTCCAGGCAAAAGCAAGTCCCCGCTTCCAGGCCGCCTGTTAATAGGGAGAGTGGGATTCTAATGGTCTTTGAAAAACTGGGAGCCTGTTCAATAGCCAGACCTAAAAATAAATCTGCTTGGCATGACCAGGGCAGAGAGGTGCTCGATTATAACTTTGGGGAATCGTGACATGGCTGAGAGCAAAACTTTTAAGCAGATGGCTGCCGCTTGTTTCAAAAGCCTGTTGGAACAAAATATTCATTACTCCCTTCTAAATAAAACTGCAGCTGGTACCATAATGTCTCCCCATTATGCAGGCACTCAGGGCCAGGTCGGCAGTGGAAAAATACAGGCACACACACACAACCAGCCCCACGACACATCTGGGGAAGGATGGGGTGACACTGCCTTTAATCCACCACAGCTGCAGGCTGGCTTTGACAGGGATGTCCTCCCCACATCTCATTCCCTTCTCCATGCAAAGAGAACTGACAGGTGCCTGTTGCCTGGTTGATCCAAAGGCATAAATATTTTAGGCTTGGTGGGGTTTTTTTCCTGATGGGTGGTTTTCCTGCTGGATCAATCAATGAAGCAATTCCCTGTTTGGTGGCATGGAGAGGTGGGAGTGATGAGGTGTGGGAAGAGCCTGCGGCTGCCTGCACTAACACAGGATTCAACACAACATCCAACCACAGACTGGGCACAAAACCTGCCTTAAGGCACAGTGCTCTTCACCACACCAGCACAAACCACCATCGGTGGAGCCATGCAGTGAGACCTCAACAGTGATGCCATTAACTGTACAAGGCTGAAAATATCAGCAGACCCTGTTTAGGAAAACTTTCTCCAGACCGAAACAACAGGAAACAGCACCCGTCCTTGAATGTCAGCAAATTTACGCGATACATCCTCGCTCTGGAGCACAGAGTCACCTTGGAGATGTGTCTTCATGGCTGAGTCAGTGTCAGAGCGGCAGGGCTGGGCTCTGCCACTTGAGGCAGTGTTAGAGGACAGCCCGTTTGCCATCTGTCAGGGACAGGAGGCACAACATCCCACCGCTGGCCGCTGTGGTGCCACCCTTCTGCCACATCGTTCAGCACCTATGTTGGCTCGAGCTGCCAGGGAAATGCCACACATGAAGCCAAGGGAGGTAGCTCGGCAGCAGGAGTGGGTGGCTTGGTGGGACGGGGCTCAAGATATCCCTGGGACTGTCATTTGTGAATCACTATGACCTGATCAGTGACACACCAGAATCTGCGAGGTCTCAGCCCATGGCTACTGCCCACTTTGCTGATTTACACACACGCACCTGCCAGGGGATTTAGCCTCACTCTGTGGTCTGCACACATCAGCAGAATCAAGGTCAGGGGGCAACTTGATGGCCCTCACCTAGCACAATGGGGAAACTGAATGAAATCACAGGGTTTGTGTTCTCATGCCCATTCTGGACTGGTGTGTCAAGGGTGTTCATTCCCATGGACTGGGCTGCAGAGCCATTAAAGATGAACCTCCCTCACCTTTCAGACATGCTTGGTCCAAGTGAAACATCAGCAGGACACAAAGCGGCTCCTAAATGAGTGCCCAGGGAAAAGGGTAGGATGAAGGCAATTCATGCTTCCCATGCTCACTGCCTCACCCTGCAGAGTGCCCAGGTGAGTCTGCCTGGATGAATTTCCATGGCAGAGCCATTCCCTTTCTGGGAACTCAGATGAGCATCTCTGGAGGGGTTATCCTGGGCCAGAAACACATCAGTTCTCAGGATACTTGTACAGCACCTTTCACCGGTACAGGGCTTATCTCGAGTTGGGAAGAAAACAGTGTACGTCCCACTGGGGAAGCTGTCCTCCTTTTTAAAACTGCCCAGAAATGGGCTGCATTCCTGACGCACAGCCTGTACTTTCTGAGGCTGTTATCAGTCAAAGAGTACAATTCTCTGGAGCAATAACCCAGCGGACAAACAGTGCTCCTGCTCCAGACACACACTGTACAGGGCAGTGTACCTGGGCCATGGGAGCACCGGCACTGCTCAGGTGACCCCAACACCACCCAGGTACTGGCACAACTCAGAGCACAGATGCACTTGGGGCTGTGCCAGCTCTCTCCAACACTCTTCCCAGGAACTCCAATTGAGATAAAAAGGGCAAAGGAGATTCTGGGAGGTTGGAGAGCATTGCCAGAAGGGTGACCCCATTGCCCTGCTTCCTGTTCAGGACATCCTGGGGAAGTGGGAGCTGGGAGAGCATCACTCGAGGGAGGATCCAATAGCCCAGCTCCCTGTTCAAGGCATGATGAAGATGCTGAGAATGTTAAGGATGTGAAAACAAGTTAAAGAGGGAAACCCATAACTCTGCTCCCTGTCCAGGGCATCCTACGGATGCTGCGGCTGGCAGAACATCACTGGGGGGGGGAACCCCATTGTCCTGCTCCCCATTCAGAGCATCCTGGGGATGCTGGCAGCCGGGTGAGCATCACTAGAGAGGGCATCCCATTGCCTCACTCCCTATGCAGGGCATCCCCGAGGATGCTGTGACTTGGAGAACATCACTGGCGAGGGGACCCCTTAGCCCTGCTCCTCCCGAGGGCTCTGGTGTGAGGCAGCACCGTCCGAGTGGGGCGGCTGCGGCAGGGCCGCGGTGCCCGTCGGGGCGGGGGGTGGCGGTGCCCGCCGTTACCATTTGATGATGTCGTGGACGAGCGGCAGGAAGGAGAACTCCTCCTGCGCGGGCGGCAGCGGCGGCGACTTCTGCTCGGCGGGCGGCTCTGGCGGCGGCGGCTCCTCGGCGGCGCGGCCCGCGGGCCCGGACGCCATGGCGGGCCCGGCAGTGACGGAGCGGGGCGGGCCCGGCCTGGCTCCGCCTCACGGCCGCCCGAGCCCGCAGCAGCGGCGCTCACCGAGCCGGGAGCCGGCTGGGCGGCGGTCGGGGCTGGGGAGTGGGGCAGTGCCCTGCACCCGCACTGTGATCCCGCTGACACCCCCAGTGATCCCGCTGAAACTTCCAGTGATCCCCCCAAATGCCCTCCGCAGTGATCCCGCCCGTGGCCGCAGTGATCCCCCTGCACCCCGCCAGTGATCCTCCCTGACACCCCCGGTGTTCCCTCCCCATGCCCCCCTACTGATTCCCTCTACACCGCCTCAGTGATCCCCCTGCACCCCTCAGTGATCTGCCTGCGATCCCCAGGGATCCTCCCCTTACACCCCCCAGTGATCCCCCCTGTGATTCCACCTCCCATCCGAGCCCCACACAGGAGGTGGGGGTTGGAGGAAGGAGAGATCGTGGGGTCCCGCACCCCAAGGACAGGGTGAGGAGAAGGGGTGCCAGGAAGCATCCAGGGACCATACGAACCACCCAGAAGTCCCAGTAACCATCCAGGGATCACAGGAGCCATCCAGGGATCCCAGGAACCACCCAGGGGTCCCAGGAGCCATCTGTGGGCTGGCCGTGGCTCCCAGCCCCTCAGCACACTTGAATTGGTGTCCCAACTCTCTATACATCCTTCTCTTTCAAGCCAAATCTGAGGGGGAAATTGCATTATTCTGTGTAAAAAACCACAGCAGGGTTTCGCTGTCTCATATCCCAGCTTCCCACTATGTTGTTTTGTTATTTGGTGTCTTCAGTTTGACTTTAATGCAAATAGGGACGATATGGGCTGGATGATGCGGATGTGGTCCTTGAAATGCCATAGGGACGGATGTTTACGTGGGACCAGACTTTCTGCTCAAGGGAGGAAGCATGGCCAGCATCAGTTGGAGGGAAAGCAAGCTGGAGTGTTGGATGGGAGTCTGGGCTGGAGACTGGAGGAATTCGTAGGAAGAACAGAAGTGTGATGTCAGGGCTGGGACTGCTGTGGAGCTGGGAGAGGGAGAAGAAGGGGGGAAAAGGCTGAGAGAGCAGGGGATGTTCACCTGGAGAGGAGAAGGTGACAGGGAGATCTTAGAGCCCCTTCCACTGCCTAAAGGGGCTCCAAGAGAGCCGGAGATGGACTTTGGACAAGGGCCTGGAGTGACAGGACAAGGGGGAATGGCTTCCCACTGACAGAGGGCAGGGTTAGATGGGATATTGAGAAAGAATTCTTCCCTCTGAGGGTGAGGCCCTGGCACAGGTTGCCCAGAGAAGCTGTGGCTGCCCCATCCCTGGAAGTGTCCAAGGCCAAGTTAGACAAGGTTTGAAGCAACCTAGTCTAGCAGACGGTGTCCCTGCTCATGGCAGGGGGGTTGGAAGCAGGTGATCTTTACAGTCCTTTCCAACCCAAACCATTCTATGATTCTGTGAAGAAATGGAGCTCTGGTGTGACTTACCTGCAGGGGGAAGAGGTGACTCAGGATGGTGACTGGTCAAGACTGGGAGAGGGACGGTGATGCCCCTCAGCACCAAGCAGCTTCAGTTTGCTTCAGTGAAGTGCTGCCCCTGTGCTCAAACCACTGTACCCACACAAAGCATCGCAGCATGGATAATACCAGCCACAGTTGAGAGCTTTTATTCCTGATTTGGCTTAGACAAAATGTGTAATTTAATTTTTCATTTGAAATAGGCCTCCCTGCTCAACAGTTATAGGCTGAGGAGGACTGGGAAGGCAATTTCCTTTTTTAAACCAATTTCTTTCTGAAAACAAACAGAGGCTATTTATACATCTAATGAGAACGCTGGTAACCATTTAAATGGGGGGTATTGGCTGTTTGCTCTAAATATAGCAGATGCAATCGCTCACTTTGTTCCTACTGTCAGGAATAGATTCAGGAACTGATGCTGGAATGTGCAAAGGAGCCTGGGGGAGCCCAGGTTCCGCTGAACAGATCCCTGTGGGAAGGCTGGTGGTATTTATGGCCCTTGACTGAGTCAAGCAGGAGGCACAGGATGCTGTGTCCTTCAGATGGGGCTGAGCCAAGAGGTTAATTTCTGCCTCTTTTTAAGGGCTGTTTCTAAAGCAAGAGTTGATTCAGGCTCCATGGGGCTCATTTCCCTCAGTATTGTGCTGGTTTTATTCTCCCCTTGGCTTTCTGGAGGAGGGCAGCAATAATTGCTGGGCTGCTGGATGCCTGCCTGTGATGGTTGAGTCAGGCAGTCGTTCCAGCCGGTGACAACATGCAGACATCATTCAGTACCTAAAGTGCTGTCAATCAGCATTTCTTTTTGCCTTTCCATTCCCATTTGGAGTCTCATGTTCCCAAAGCACTGGGACACAGCTTTATCTAGTTGGGGTGTGTCCCTGCCTCTTGCCTTATCTTCCTTGTGGTAACAGCTCCTCCAGCTCCCCTAGGTGACCCACCTCTGTCCTTTGGGGCTTGTTGTGTCTCGTGGCAAGTCCAGGGGAGAGCAAAGGTGTTTTGCCATCTGGGTGGGGTTCAACAGGCTCCTACACCACTGGAGATGCTGCTGGTCGGATGAGACTGTGTGATCACCATGTGAGTATCAGCCTGGACTAGGTCACAGTAGAACCGTGGTCTGTGGCATGACAGTGTGTTCATATCCCTGGTGAGGGCTGTGGGGAGAGGTGAGAGCAGCTGACAGGTCTGGCAGGGAAGAGAAGGTTTTTGGTGTTGTGGGTGTGCAGAGAGTGTTGACCTCAGGTGAGGGGCAGTGGTGGTGTGCCCAAATCTTCACCAGTCCTTATGGAGCTCCGAGCTGTGAGACCTTTGTCCCAAGGGGGTGACTTTGGTGACCTTTGTTATGTCCTTGTAGCGCAGTTCCTTCCAAATCCCTTTGCAGTTGTGTTGGGGTCTCCATCTTGGATGGGAAGGCTGTGTCAGCCCATCCACTGTTCTCAGGAGGAGCTGGTGGTGGGTTGCAGTTCTCCCTAATTTTCATTCTGGATTCTTTCACCCACTATCAGTTCCTCAGCAGAAGGGTTTGAATGAGCAACCTGTGAAAACTGCATGTGAGGCAGCTAAAGCATGAACAAAGACACTTAGTGATGAATGAAATGAATAATTTCCCCCTGGATTTGGTAATAAACTTGAAGTGCAAATGATCGACCTGTTCCTCAATTTAATTGTGGCTTTTTGTATAATTCACTTGCTGGACAGGCAGTTTCTGAAATGTGTAAATGTTTCCAAACCATCTGATTTTCTGTGTACATTCATTGCTCACCCAGACATTTCATTAACGCATTATCCTAAAACCCAGCTGATCAAATAATCCATATCCAGGTTCGCTTTTGTTATTGCCTGTTTCTTTATGATACCAATGTTATTCTTTCTTCTCCTGTCATTTCTGTACAGATTGTACCTCTTGTCCTCTTCCAAAGGGAACTTTTGAGGTATTTACCACCAGTTATTTAATTCAGCACCAGGTGACTCTGTGCCTTTCACTATTTCCTTACAATGACTTGATGTTTTTATATTGATGGTCTGACATTTCACTGGGCTCCGCTTTTTGCTGTTGGACCATCTGGAGCTTGTTGTGCTGTTGCCACCAGCTCTGTTATCGTTTTTTACTATGTGGCTATCACCAGGTTGAACTTTATCTCTTCCTCCTGCTCCTGCACTGCATCATCAACTGAATTTTCTATTTCAGTCTTGCTAAGCTGCTGTGGTGGGATAAGTGTGTATTGCTCAGTCAGGGAGGTGTTGTCAGGGTTGTGACCACCTGGGAGGGGGTGATAGGAACAAGAAGTTACAGCTCCAGCCTTGGCCAGGGCTGGTGGTCAGGGCACCTTTTTGTTAGGTCATTACTATGATCATGCAACTGCTCAGGTTCGTGGCCAAGATCTCCCTAATTTTGACCAGATGGGAATTCAGTCTCGGACTCTGCCTTGTTTTCACTCCTGGGGGTGCTGATGGGAGTGGGGGGTCATTAGCCACGCTTCATTCTTTGAAACTGTGTTTTACTAGAGGGATTTAGGCCCTGCAGATCTGTCTGCCCCAAACACTCAGCCCTTCACCCCCACATGCTCCCAGAGCTGCTGGTGCCCCAGGTGCCATTGAGATTTAAGATCCAAACAAGCACCACCAAAGACATCCACAGCACCTCAGTGCCTCCTGGAGCAGCTGGCTGCTGGGGAAACTGGGCTGCCGTGGGAAGAGGGCTGTCATCCCATGGCCCAGGAGATGCCACCCTCAGGGAGAGCCCAGCATGGAGGACGGAGCTTGGGACAAGAGGTGGCACAGCAGGCTTGGCCAGGCTGCCTGTAGCACCAGGTTGGGTGTCACTGCAGGGCATTGGCCTAGCCATGAAGGGCAGTGCTTCGGTGCTCCAAGCCTCAGGAGGTGAGTGGGGATGATTCAAGGGCACAGGGAGTGTCCAGTGACCTCACCGTGTTCTCCAATGCCACCCCACTGCTGAGCAAACACGGAGGCTGGCCCAGGCCACCCCGGGGGAGGCACCCTGACCACTGCGTGGGCAAAGGGAGCACCGAGGGCTTCTTGCACAAGATCATCTACGCAGAAGCATGGATCCAGGAAAACACACAGCCGGAGAGGCCGCAGCCCCCAGCCTGGCCCAGCTCCAGGTGCAGGTGGCTCTGGAGCTCACTGTCTCCGTTGGGCAGCTCTGTGCCTGTGGGGCATTCCGGTGATGAGTCCTGGGAGCTGCCAGTCCCTGCAGAATCCCACAAGATCATTTCACAGCCAGGCTTGAACACTCCAGGCTGTTTTCCACCCAGGGCAAAGGGGCAAAAGTCACCTAGCAGGAGCAAGACAGGAATATGGAGTGTGAATTTGGGGTGTCCCTGAGGAAACCTTTGCCTGCAGAGGAAGGTGCCCTTGTTACCACTGGGCAAAAGCAGCCCTGGATCCCTGCTGGCTCCCGCCGTAGTGTGGTGAGTCAGCAACGTCCCTGCCATTATTTACAAATAATGAGTGAGGCTCCGAACACGTGCCACCAAAAACATGAGGCAGCAGCAGTTTCACTCTCAATATGCAATCATGGCCTTGAAGCAATGCTGCAGGAGCCTGCACGGGAGGCCAGGGCTCAGCTCAGGTGAGGATTTCTGTCCTGACCTCCTGGATGCATACCCAGCATGTTGGGAAGGTGTTGGAGTGGGACAGCACATATGTGTGCCTCCCTGTGCACACACATCCCTGTGTGTTTGTACATTCCTGGGTACATCCCTGGGTGCATCCTTGTGCTCTTGTATCCCTGTGCTTGTGCATCCATGGATCCCAGTGCACCACTGTCCTGCACATGCACACAGCGTGGGTGTCACAGAGGACAGATAAATTTACCTGGATGCACGTAGCAGACGCTCACTGATGGGGACACATTAAGGACATAAATGAAATCCCAGCTCCCTTTCTTGGAGCCAGTCCTAATTCCCCGAAAGTGGGTCAGGCTTTGTTTGTGTGTTTATCTGGGCCCCTTCAAGTGTGGCAGAAAAAGCCATTACCTGATGCTGGAGCCCTTCAAAATGCTTTTCTTGGTTTACTTAACACAGAGGGAGAGGAAAGGAGCTTTGTTCAGACTTTGTTTTGGCACCCCAGAAAAAGCATCTGGTTAAGATTTTAGGCCATCCTTCACTTGAATTGCAAACACCATTTTGCTGTAATTGGCCTAATTACTGAAATGAGACAAAATTTATATGAGCTTTGCAAGATCAGTCAGGTGTCCTTAAAGAATAATTTTACATGGCAGAACAGTGGGTTTCTGGGGCAGCACTGACACTGTGGGAGACACATCTTGGGAAGTGGAGAAGTTTTCCTCCAGCTCCAGTGAGAAACCATTTAATCCTTCTCCTGACCTGGGGAATGGTGCATCTCTGCAGGGCTGTGGCAGGAGCAGTGTTTTAGTGAGCCTTCCTCCTCCTGACCCTGAGCTCCCTGGGCCCTGGGCATCCCCAGGATGCTGCCATCCCCCACCTGGAGCAGCCTGTGCCCCTCCTCAGCCACACCAGCAGCTCCCACCCAGTTCTGACACTGGCACCCATGGGTGGCTTGTCATAGTCACGTGTCCCTGGCCTCAAGGATCCCTGTTTGCCAAGGGCTTAATGTTTAGCTGCTAATAAACAAGGCATATCGGGGAGGTTTTGATGACCAGCTAGCTAAACTTTCCTGGGACGTTTGCTGGCTCTTGTGCCACAAACAAGGCCAGGATGTGGTGACATTCTTGTTTCAGATAAAGTTTTCATTAGAAGTTTCCCAGAGCAGGCTTCCAGCATTGCTCCAGCTCCTACTCCCTTGCTCCTGGGCATTCCTTGAGTTGGTGATCCAATGCTCAGCCATGTCCCATCCTGCCCAAAAGCTTTCTCTCCATTCTGGCTGCACACTGATTTGTCCAAGGAGGAGTTGTTTATCAGGGTTGGATTGGTTTGGGGGTTTGGCTTCAAGCACCTGTAGGGGAATCAAATAAGGTTTTCAAACAATGTCAAGGGGGAAAAGAAAAATCCTCCTTCTTGTTCTGACTTGAGAAATGAATGAACTTGTCCTTCCTGCCTTTACCCCATGGGCATTTCTCAGCAAAAACCCTGACTTTTTCCCCCAAAGGAATATGCCCTAAAGCCCAGCTCAGCAGCTGCTGCCCAGCTCAGTGACCATCAGGTGCCTATGGCTCTATCCAGCCTGGAGCCAGCTTTTGACCATTTCTACTTTGTGGATTAGCTGAGCCCATCCTGGCTTCTCTTGTGAGGGCATCCAGCAGAGAGAGAGGCCAGAGAATCACTCAAAGCATTTCAATCCCTAACACCATCCTCTAACCCCACTGTGGCTCAGCCCATTCATCATTGATCCAAATGCAAACAAATGTCATTAGAGAGGGACATTTGGCACTTAGATAAACACTGACCTATCCTTGCCCTCACTCCCGTGCAAAACCAGCCCTCCTGGCACTGCAGGAAGCTCTTGGGATGCTCCCACTGCCCTCCACAGCAATGGCAGCTCCTGGCAAGGCTGGGGACCGCATCTCTCCCACTCAGGGATTACACTGGGACCTGGCTGCTGGCTGGCCCGTTCCAGCATCTCTCAGCAACTGCAGAGATAATTGCAATAAGTCTAATTGTTCCTGCTGGATAACGAGTATTTTGCATCATCATCCCCAGCTGCTGAGAGCACCATCTAAGTTGCTATTTCAGGGCCGGAAAGCAGCTCCTCTGAGCCAGGAAAGGCTGAACCAGGCTGGATCTGGGCACCTGAAGCAAAGCCCCCACGCTGAGGCTCTGCTGACCACAGTGCTGGTTTGCCACCCTGCTTTGGGACAAGGTGTGAGACAGGGACTGTTCCCAAGAGGCAATCTGGATACAAAGACATGAAAACATAGGATATTCAGTGTGCTGATGAAACAGGCAAATCCCCAGGGAGTTTTGTCTCTAAATGGGCTTCTTCCAGCTGGACATGCCATTGTCCCTGTGGATGCAGAGGGCTGGAAAGGTGTGTGCACATGCATGGATGTGTATGCACACGGATGCACACAAACATACACACATGCAGGCATGCACATCCACATGAACACTTGTGTGTACACAGAGTTATTCCATGAAAACCCATGGGCCTGTTTCCCTGCCAACCCGGTGGGCTCCTGCTCCAGCCTTTCCCCAGACAGAGGAATCCAGAGAGGCTTGAACCACTCCTTTGCCCAGGCGGTCCATGTGCCCCAGAGGATGGGGGATCTCTGAGGTGCCTCTTTTGTTCCTTTTGCTAAGTTTTGTAATGTTTTAAGCTCTGTAACAGGGTTGTAAAACAGGCAGTCACAAGGTGGAGTGGGAAGATGAGCAGACAGAAACCTCTTCCCCTCAGAACCCAAGGAATCACTGGTACTGTGCAGTCACTACTCAGTGTGTGATGAGCTCTGTGTGTCCTGGTAGTGCCCCTGGTTTTGGGCAATGCCATTGCAGACAGCAGAGCTTGTCACAGCCTCCCCACGCCGTTCCATCAGGCAGACCTGCTTCGTGCTGCCAGCACACGCAGCCAGCCAGGACCACAGCAAATGTCACCCTCTCCCCCCACGATGGGTTAGATAAAGCATGTGGCAGGAACTCCTGACTGGGCATTGATTTCTCCTCCACCAACAAGCACTCTGCAAGACCTGAGGATCCACCACCTCTGGTCAGGGCTGCTCGAGTGCACAAGGCCGGCCTTGCAGCAGGGACAGCATTTGAACAAGGCAGGAGTGCAGTGCTTCTCTCCCTGCACCCCATCCGGCACCTGGAACGGCTGCTGGTAATTGCTCAGTGCTGCAGGATGTATTGAGCAGCCAGCTGCAGCATTCCTGCTCTGCTCATGCTCCCAAACATGTGGGTTTGAGGCAGCATCAGCAGAGGTTGTGCATTCCATCCATCCCATCCCACCACTCCCAGCTCAACCCTGGACTCTGCACCTCACTTGCTTTTCCTTTCTTCTCCACAAACCGGCTGCAGCCGGCTGTCAGGTGCAAACCTTGTTCTCAGAGCAGCACCCCTTCAATTAACTCACCTGCCTTGGTGGCTGGAAAGGGTTTGAGGACATCCATGTGGCATAAAGATGTCAGGCAAAAGGATTTGGCTGCCAGGTTGTCACTTATGCCCCTCATGTAATACACAACCCCCTAGAAATGGGTTTGCAAAAGATGGTGCTGAGTTTACCTTGGGAAAGGGTGGTTTGGGGATTGAGATAAGAGTTCTACGAGCTGGCTGGGAAAGGAGAGAGAGGAAGAAATGCGTCAGGGCAAGAAAGGGGAGAGGTAAGTGACTCATCTGGGCTGGGAGCATGAAGCCAATGGCCTTCCTGGTGCCATGGGGCTGCAGGGTGGCTGAATCTGGGCTGTGACAGCCTTGGATGGAGCCAGCCCTGTGGCAAGGCCTGCTTGTTGGCCAAGCTTGGGAGCCCTATGCCAAAACTGCAGAGGGCAGGGAAGAGGCAGCCCCAGCCAGGGACTGGCTCCAGCTCCTAAAGGCTGTGCAGGGAAGGGGTGAGGGGGATGATGCCCCCCAAATTCATTCACCTCCACACCACTCTCTGCTCCATTCCATGCCAGTGCTGCCATCCCAGGGCACAGGATGTGGTCTATGCCAGGGCATGGGTTAGATGTTAATTTTTCACCTTTGGGAGCACGCTGCCTGTCATATACGAGCTCGAGCTTATGGGGCTGGGGTAGGTTTTGTACTGAAACAGCTTCTGCTGCTGCCCAGAGGGGGATTTGGGTGGCCAAGAGCACCCAAAGCAGTGTCCTTGGGAGCCAGCTGGGTGCTCGTGGCCGATTTTACATGTTGTCTCCTAATCACAGTTCTTCATGTTCCCTCAAAGCAAAAGGCGTAATTAGTTGGAGAACGGGAAGTGCGGGGATCCGGCAGCAGTCGGGAGCTGGTGGCGAGGGGGTGGCTCCTGCTTTTGCAGGATCCCTTCTCCCCCACCAAACCAGCTGCTGGCATTTCTCCTGCCACCATCACCATCCTCCTCCTGTGGTGCCACATCCACTTGGGCATCCTGGGAGGAAAACCAAGCACTGGCAGCAGCTCCCTGTCCTCATCTGAGCACCGCTGCACCCCTGTGAGCACACAAACGCTTCTCTTTTGCCAGCTCCCTATTTGCAGCACTGTATATACAGTATAATCCACCCACGGGGTATCCAGGCTGTACTTGGCTGGGAAGGACAGAACATCCTTGTGATTCAAAAGGTCAAAATGAATGTCAATATGCTGTGAGCAAGAATGCCAAATCTGCCTTGGGGACACAGGGTGCTCGGAGGGACCCGGCTGTCAGGTGTGCTGCTCCCTAACAACAGACATGGGGTGCCTGAAAACCCTCTGCTTGCTGCAGGGTCAGGCAGGGCAACTATCCCTAAAAATAAGAATTCCATGGTGTGCAAACAGCTTTGCCTGCTCAGCCTGCAGTTCCCCATACCCCCTTTCCACTCCTGGAAAGTGAGGGGGTGAACAGGTCACAATGCCCCTTCAAAATGTCCTCCCAGTCTCCTCCAGTTTCTGGCTCTAAAGCCCAAAATTCTGCCTCCTCCACAGGGCTCTGATGCAGAATTTTCTTCCCAGGGCTCAGCTGTGGATGCTGGGTGAGTCCATGGGCAAAACACAGCTGTAAGGCAGCTCCAGAAGGCAGCACGTCCCACTGAGCGCTGGACCGGGAGAAACCACCCCTCCTCCTCTTCCCAGATGGAGTGAAACTGCTGTCATTTCAAGCTGGGCTGGAGGAAGCTCAGCTTGGGCGGATGGCTGGGATTGATTTCCAAGTGACAGAGGCACTCGCGTGTCCCTTGAGCTCCCAGCCCTGTGCCTAATGATTTTCTCTGCTAATAATCTCCGCTGAGCAGGCAGCAGTGGTGCAGGCACAGGGCACAGGGATGAGTGGGATCATTCAGAGCCTGACATGGCAATGGCAGGTCCATGCTGCTCTTCCTGACATATGGATCCTTTTCATTCCTCTCCCCAGCCCATCCCAGCAGGAGGGCTGCCCACAGAACCCTCAACACCAGCAGCACCAGCCCCTCTAATGATGGCCTCATCTAACGAGAACAAAGCCTTCTCAGGGCTTGGGGAATTTGGAGGTGAATTAGAAACTCCCTTCACAGTGGCAGGGAAACTCCCAGGAGCTGACAGTGTTTTGCTGGAGGGCTTTGAAGGCTTTGGAGCTGTGCTAAGTGCAGGGGTTCCATAGTGTGATCCTCCTGGACACAGCGTTCCCACACACAGAACTATGGAATGGCCTGGATTAGAAAGGACTTTAAAGGTCATCCAGTTCCAACCCCCTGCCATGGGCAGGGACACCTTCCACTAGACCAGGTTGGTCCAAGCCCTGTGCAACCTTGCCTTGGACACTTCCAGGGATGGAGCAGCCACAGCTTCTCTGGGCAACCTGTGCCAGGGCCTCAGCACCCTCACAGGGAAGAATTTCTTCCCAATATCCCATTTAACCCTGCCCTCTGTCAGTGGGAAGCCATTTCCCCTTGTCCTGTCACTCCAGGCCCTTGTCCAAAGTCCCTCTCCATCTCTTTTGGAGCCTCTTTAGGCACTGGAAGGGGTTTGAAGATCTCCCTGTCACCTTCTCTTCTCCAGGCTGAACACCCCCAGCTCTCTCTCAGCCTGAGCTGTCCCCATAGCAGAGCTGCTCCAGCCCTTGGAGCATCTTTGTGGCCTTCTCTGGACCTGCTCCAGTAGCTCCACATCTTTCTTCCCTTCCCTCTCCTGGTGCAGTGCAGGGAGCAGGAACAAGAACATGACCGTGGGTGCAAGATTCTCCAAACACAGACTTTTGGGGACATCCCCATTGTCGCCATCCCAGCGCTGCCGACGAGAGGCTGTGTCCAGGAGGAGCAGTGGGACACGTCTGTCCCTGCCGGAGCCGAGGTCGGGGCAGGTGACGGGAGCTGGCAGTGCTGCCCAGCCTGGCAGGGCTCTCGCAGCCCCGACCTTTCTGGCTTTGAAAACAGGATGGGAACAAGACGCACTTTTGTTTTCAGTTTGGGAGCTGGAACGGGACCTTCTGGCTGTTCCTGGGATGTTACGGCCTCCCGGCTGCTGCGGGGGCAGGGACCACGCTCTGGTACCCTGGGCAGCCTCATTGCTCCTTTGCATTTTGTCTTTCGTCAGCAGATCCCAAAGCTCTCCCCATCCTCTCCTGCAGCCAGGCTGGCTGGGGAAGCTCCCCTGGGAGCACCAGCAGGGATGAGCGGCTCTCACTCAGCCTTCAGCTGGAAACACCCCTGGCTCTCACCATGGCTCACGTGCTGGGGAGCCCAGGGAGGTCGGGGAGTTTGTGGTGCTGCTCCATGAAAAATGTGACTGTTGCCCTGGGTAGCACTGGGCACTGAACTAGAAAACCAGCATACAAGGAATCCAGGTGCCTGCACTTTGTGTCACCTCTAAAACCCAGCTCATGGCCACCAAGGAGCTGCTGGCAGCGACTCTGGACTGTGCTGTGGGTCCAAGGATGGGGACAGGAGGGCAGGGAGCAGCAGGGGCTTGCAGCAAGGCCATGCTTATGCTCACAAAATGGAGGGAAATGGGGTTGAATCCCACATCCCGCCATGAGCAGGGTCAGCTGATCCTTACTCAGGGACCAGAGGACTCTGAGTCACAGAAATAAGGGACAATGTGACCCTGTACCAAAATTAGGAAGAACTCTGGGCAGTCTCCCCCTGCGCAGGGTTGGCAGTGGTTCACTGCTCGATATATCAGCCATGAGGTGGGCAGGCAACAGATGATAAGGATATTTTGTTCCTCTGGTGTGGAAACGGAAATTTCTAAAAGAAAAAGTGAAGCACTACAACCCCCGATGGCAGGTGGGGATCTGGCACTTTGTTGTCACTGACCACCTGCCCTGGGACAACTCCAAGGACAAAAACCTCAGTCTCTCTGCTTCCTGGCCGCGCTCCTTATCAACCTCCCACACCCACAAATGGAGAAATAATCTACCCGGTTCCTGTGGAAGAGATTGTGAGCGGCCAATGATGGGAAATCGCATGGGTCCTGCCACGTTGGTGCACGTGTGGGTGCACAGAGGCTCCTGCAGCATTTCCCGGCAAATCCCTGGATTGTGCCAGTAACTCCTGTGAGCCACTCATGCTCGCCCTCCATGGTCTTCTGCCCCTTTTGTGTGCTGAGATCCCATTTAATCTCTTCAGTGACAAATTCATACCACCTTTTGCAGTAGCAGTTGTCACAGCAGGGAAATAGGGTTTTTTTTTTAAGAAAATCAAGATTCCCATGTAATTTCTGCTGTGGGGACCTCAGGAGTTTACTAGGAAAATTAAACCTCATCTCAACTTCCTGTAGAATGGAAAGCAAGGCTGAGGCTGTTTGTGTGTCCTGTGGTGTTTGGTCCGAAATGTCCCCAAATCTCCCCAAATCCTTCTCCTGGCTGAACTCAGCCAAGGCTGGGTGAAGACAGGTCTCCACAGGCCAGGAGCTGCTATGGGGCTGGGAACAGTGGGGTTGGTGAAGCACAGGGCTGGGAAAGGGGCTAGGGAAGGAGTAGGGAGACCCAGGGCAGCTCCATCCCTGTCCCCTTTGGCCACAGTCCCTCTGCAGGGCAGGAATACCCAGCATTTCCTTGAACCCCCTAACGCTACGTATTCCTGCCCTGTGTCCCCATTGCCCTGCTCAGTCCATTTTCCTTGTGCTGACATGAGGATTCATGCAGAAGTCAGGTCAGGGACCAAATTCAGCTGGGAATATCTGCCCTGCCAAAGGTTTGTGCCCTGAGTTGTCCCTGCACGGGTCTGGCTGGATCGGTGCTGCCCCGAGGTGCTGCAGGGCCAGAACCCCCTGCTCCAGGGTCTGGTTTGTGCCTCTGGGTGATATTGTTCCTGTGAAAAACATGATCCTTGTTTTTGCTGCCTCAGGGCTGAACCATTGCCCTCCCCGGGGACGGGTCCCTGAGTGCTGGCAGGGATTTATAGCCTGCCATGATTTATGGTGGAGGTAGAGCAGGACAGAGCTGTCACAGCCAGCACCAAAGGAACCCTGGCATTAGGACTGTCCCAGCATGACCTTACCTGGCCATGCAGGACAAAGCTCTGAGGTCAGAGAAGTGTCCCCTGAGGACAGCGGTGGCATCCACAGGACGGGTGACAGTGTGCATGTGTTCAGTCACCTGTTTCCCTCATGGAAAAAAAACAGACATGAGAATTTAAAATGCAAATTTTTGCCTCCAGTTCAGAGGCTTGCTCATCTGCCACATCCAGAAGGGACATGGTAGGAGCTGGCACTGCCAGCGGGGGACACCAGCTGACCCAAAGACAGAGCAAATCATGGGGAGTGGCAGCAGATGTGGTGTTGGACTCAGAGAAGTCACCGAGCAATAACACAAAGCAGAGGAGCTGTGGAAATACAGAGCTCCCGAGTAACTGGGATCTGGCACACCCCCGGCCCCCCAGGCACCTCTTCTCCTTACACCACTACCCTCCTCTGCAGGGAGGCAGGGAGGGGAGAGGGGAAAGCCAGAACCAAGTGCCAACCCCAAATCCCAACCTCTTCTCCTCATCCTTTGACTGTCACTGCTCCCTTCCCATCCAGCTCCTCCTTATCCATGCAGGGCTCTGTGGCCGGACCAAACAGCTGCTCCCACCGCATGCAGGGCTGTGACCCAGACAATTAAATACATTCAATACAAGCATCTTGTCTTCTGCAGTGTTGAAATCCAACCCTGGGTGCTCCCAGGCTGTCCCTGCCCTCCTCCTCCTCTCCTGGGTGAGAGGTCTGTGGTTGCTCAGCTCTGTTTATTAACCAGGAATTTTTCCCCTCCAGCAGTTTCTTTATTTTCACTGCAAAGCGATGCAGAACCACCTTGACTGAGAGCAAGTGAAAGCCCAGTGCTGATGCCTGCACCAGTTCAGACCAGCAAGGAGCTGGGCATTCTCCTGGGGGATGGGATCAACATGAAGGGACTTGGAGAGGTCCCAGCAGTGGGATCAGGTGTGCAAATTTGGGGTTTGCCATGAGCTGAGTGACACTGAAGTGCTGGGACATGTGGGGTCACACCAAAGCCAGCGCTGCCTGGAGGACTGGTGGGGATCCCTTTCCTCGTGGGACTCCAGGTGGGTTCTGGGGCTGTCAGGATGGAGTTGTCTCCCTTCTAAACCTGGGACAGCATCACCAGCATGCCTCCTGGGACAGTTTGAGACAGTGGCTGGCCTTCCAGACAAAGAGCCTTTGGTGATGAAATGCCTCTTGAGCAGCTCCATAGCAGACTGACAACCAGCCTGTGCTGAGGTCATGCTCTTCCATCTGGGTTTCCACCAGCCAGTGAGTTATTGTAGGAGGACAGAGAGGATTTATCCTTAGTTTATCCTTGCTGTAAAAAGCTGGGTGTCTCTCCCCCAGCCCTGAGCATGGATCTGAGGCTGTGAGACCCTCACCCTGCTCCCTCTATGGCTCCCATGCATCCCTCACTGCCCTGTTCCTGCAAGGTCCCCACTGCCAACCCCGTGTGTGTGAGCTCACGGGAACTCCCTGCGCAATGCAAACGTCTTCCAACACACTTCCCACTCACCAGAGTTTGGGCAGATCCTGTATCATCCCTATTTTGGGTCCTCCTCAGGTCCCCAGGATGGCCTTGCTGCCCAGCCTGACCGAGCAGAGGAATGGCAAAGAGTTCCAGCACACATGGGCTGTGCCAGCCCCGTCCCGGCCACCAGTTCTGGGAAATACCCTGTGAGCCTGCAGGGCTGTACTGGCAGGAGTAATACCCGATCCCCGTGGCTGATAGCAGCCTTTCACGGCTCTTAGCCAGGCTCTCTGGGAGAGGTGAAGCAGTTCAGCCTCCCACAGCCCTAAGGAGAGGGAAGGTAGGTGCAAACAGCTAAAAATTAGTTTGGGGAGAGCCAGGGCCATGCTGTGCCAAGCCCTGCTGCATTCACAGTGGGTATCAAAGCCGGCACCGCACCCCAGGAGAGCCCTTTTTCGTGCCACGTACCCCCCACTAACACTTTCCAACTCCTGTGCTCATTTTCACCCAAATTACACTAGAGGTAGAAGTCAAAAGGCAATTTCTATGCACATCAGGAGAACTGCTGATGGAGGATACAGAGGAGAGAAAACTCCTGCTGAGAAAAATGCTGCAGCGTGAGCCCAGCCCTCTACCAGACACCGGAGCAGCCACCCGGAGGCCAAACTTCCTGGGAAATCTGGCTTCCTTGGGCTGGCCGCTCATGGCATCACAGGGTTTGTTTTGTTCTGGGCTTGAGATACCGGTGAGATGAAAAAAATGCTTTGTGAGTGTTGAATTAAAAGGATGATGCAAAAGCTGCAGGGTGCTTTGGCTGGGAAACGTGAGCGGCTCACAGTTGGCCCCGACAGGGCTCAGGCTGTTTGGAGAACATGGGGTTTCTGCGATTAGGCTGCTCATATGACTCAATATATAACCACCAGTTACACACTAGATTTAATCTTGGGTCAAAAGTCATGGATAATTCAAACCACACAGAAAATGTTGATCGCCTGCTTGCCGGAGCTGTTTTTCTCTGTGATTCTTTGTTTGGGCTAAACAACCTCCGCAAAGCAAATGCAGCCTGGCCCAGGGCAAGAGGGGGGCCAGTCCTGGCTGGAGTGATCCCTGTTCCCGCTCCAGGAGCTGTCTGCTCTGCCTGAATCCCACATCCAGTTTTCTGAGTCTCGTTCCATCTCATGCATTTGCCATGGGGGAAATTGAAGGATGATTCACACCCTAAACTTCCCGTTGGAAGCATCGCATCAGTCCTGGGTCAAGTTGTCTCACTGTTTGGGCAGTGAGGGTGCCTTCCTCACCCTGAGGGAGCAAGGCTGGGAATGCTGCCTGCCTTGTAGCATTTTGGATACTTGGCTCCCTGCATCCTGTATTTCATTTGGTTCCTCTCAGGGACTCCCCCAGTTTCTTGTTTTGGGCAGTTTCTTTCCTGACCAAGTCACAAAAAACTCTCCGGTATCTGGAAGATGCCAGTGGGGATGGACAGGAATGTTCTGCCTGGTCAGGTTAATTGAGCAAAGGATTTCAAAGCAGGGTCTTGGAAACATTGATCAGGTCAAAGATCTGTGCCTGGGGTGGTGAGGGACTGGAACTGGAACAGCCCAGAGCAGCTGTGGCTGCCCCATCCCTGGGAGTGTCCAAGGCCAGGTTGAACAGGGCTTGGAGCATCCTGGTCTAGTGCAAGGTGCCCCTGCCATGGCAGGGGATTGGAACTCCATGACCTTTAAGGTCCCTTCCAACCCAGGCCATTCCATGATTCCATGATTTTGAGCTCTGAGGTTTCAGTGTGTCTGTGGGGAGTGTTTGCTGCTCCGTGCACCCATGAGCAGATGGTTGCCCTTTCACTGCTTTCCAGAGGCAGCATCCATGATTTCTGGTGATTTGCTTCTCTGCTAAAAGCTTCACTGGGCACGAAAGGGAGAAGCCATCCTTCAGCTGTGCAGAACAGTGTCTTGCAGGATGGTTATTTGTAGGGAATGCAGTGTCCCTTCTGCCCAGTCTGTGGCAGCAGACGTCACTGCTCAGTTACTGCACAGGGACAAGCGCCTGTCGTGGAGCATGGCTGAGCTCATCCATCACTGAGCTTCTCTGCTCCTCAGTCTCCTCTCAGGTCATTAGGAAGGATGAGTGATCCCTCCCTTCCCCTACAAAACCCTTTGCCATGCAGTGACAGAGAAGGATGCAAAGAGCCCCTAAGAGCACAAAAAAGCTTTTCCCTGCAGGGGCACGAAGGAGGCAGGGAAGCAACATCCCATCCATTTTGCAATCAGGAGGGGCACTGAGACAATCACCTCAGCCAGGGCTGGGCAGGATGACACTAAACCCCATCTCTGGGCAGAACCTCCTGGTCCCTGGCTGCTCCTGCCCTCACCATGGAGCCGGTGCTGTGAGCACAGCCAGAGGGTTTTGCCTGAAAACCAGGGATCTCAGTCTGGGGTAGAGCCAGCCAGAGCCTGAGAGGGCTGATTCCTCTTCCCATACATCTGCACAGGAAAGAGGCAAAGCCCTTGGGGATGAGGAGAGAAAGCACTGGAACAGGCATAAACAGCTTAGTAATAATACTAATGATAGCAGTTAGCACATCAGCAGTGGTTTGCAGCGCAGAGCACTGTACAAACATTAATTAGTGCAGGCAGACAATTCAGCGATATGGTTCCCATTTTGCCAACTACGATGAGGAGAGAACCGACCATCTGCTTAAATCCTCTTTAATTTAATCCCGGGGCCTTCACAGGAAAATCCTGAGCCCATTTCAGCCTCAGATGAAACCGCCTGAGAGTGGATGGGCCCTTCAGACTCTCCTGGATCCCACCATGGGATGTTTGAAGGGTGTTGGTGGCTGTGGGCTGAGCCTGGAGCTGGAAAACACACCGTGGCTGTTTTCTATGTCAATACATACACGTGGTGTAGCCAGAGCACCGCTGGTTTTCCTTTAGACACGTGTTGCTGGAGTCTTTGGGGTTTTCCAGTTGGAGATATAGAGCTAGTTTGGGCTATTCTCATCCTCTGCTGCTCTACCTGTGGCAGTTTTATGACCTGTTGGGACAGCTGGCTCATTCATAAAAATTAAAGCAGATGTCAAGAATGACTGGGATGAGTCAGATGGGATAAGCTATAACTGGGGTTCAGCCCTTTGGGGTGGCTCTGCTGGCTCCAGGGACATGTGTGGCTGAGACTGAGACACCATGAGGCACTGGACACCAGGATAAGCTAAAACTGCTGCAATTAGGGTACCCAGGGCTTTTTCTCTTTAAGGATACTGTTCTGTATTGCACAGCAAGCACATACTGCAGTGCGGTTTGGCCAAGAATGGGGGTCAGCACTCGGGGCTTGGCCATGGGGCTGGAAGTTGAACCCCAGTATGAGCCAGACACAGGAGCAGCACCCCAAAAATCCCCCCCAGAATGGGGGAACAGCAGATACTGCAGGAGGGTGAGCTGGGAGGGCGAGCAGCTGGAAGCAGAGCTGTGATCATGCCTCAGCACAGCAGCGCAGCGGTGCTGGGGGTGCAGCCATGCCTGGGGCTTTCTGCAGCCCTCCCTTGCTCCACGGATAATGCCTAGGCAGGAAAAGAGGCAGATGGAACCACAGGGGATGGGAAAGGCCAACACTTCCACAAGGAGATCCCCTTCTCCTTCAGTAGCAGGAAAACATGTTTGCCTACTCTTAAGCTAATATTGAAACCACGGTCCCTTCCCAAACACTGCGTCTGAATTTCCCACTGCACGTGAACTCATCAGCCCTACACATGGAAGAACGTGCTCAGCTCCAGCACAGGCTGGTTTTCCTAGGCTGATTTATTAGGATTAGTGGCTTTTTTCACTAGGTATAGATTCGAAAGTCTATAATGGTGGAATTTTCCCTCTTCTCAGGGCAGATGGGTTCTAACACAGAGCCAAGAAGGGTTTGCAAAGAACTTTATTTTTTCTTTAGACAAAAGAGCTCCTGGATCACTTTGTCCCTGACTGAGCACACCTCGTATTTCATTTAAATCCTGCACTGAGCTGAGCTGGACCTGCAGCTACATCTCAAATTTGCAGATGCTGAAATGCTTGGCTAGATCAGGGCCTTCCTCTTCTCACCATCTCCCAGGGCCTTTTCAAATTAGCCCCCAGCCCAGCCATGTTTTGAAGTCCAGGATGGTGCAAATGGTGCAGATAATGCTGATTTCAGCAAGATCCTCTAAGCTTGGGCTCTCTCTCAGTTTTGTCTTGTGGATGGCATCCCCAGGCAGCTCCTGCATTCCGTCTCCACACCAGGTTGCCTTGTTAAGTGCCTGATTTTAATTTCTCTCAATCAGAAGCTGGGCCCGAGCAATTACGTCGTAACGAGCAATTCATCCAGGGGGAGAGTGTGGATCTAGGTTAATTGGTCTGACAACTGAACCCAATCCTTTCCGGTTTTGCCCAGTTTTCCTTATTTTTCTCTCCCTCTGCACAATCTCTGCAAAGCTCTCAGCCTTGTTAATTAAGAAGGTAACTTCACCCCAAGGGCTGTTTTGTTCTCCCCTCCCTCCTTCAAACACAAGAGAGAAAAAAGCAGCAAGAATTAGCTAGTTTGGGATGAAACAACCACCTTGGAGCAGGACAGAGCCGGCTGGGTCTGACAGCAGTCAGACTGTGTGGAGCTGCTGCTGTTCTCCTGGGCTTTGGGGAAACAATGCTGCGTGATGAAAGCAGGTGCAGGGCCAGAAACACTCCTCCAGGCACGTTTGATATGTTCCACAGGCACACTGCAAAGCGGGGCAGGGTGGAAAACAGGGGGGTCCCTAGGGCTGGGTGGGTTCTGGGTCATGGCTGGGGCTGCAGTGCTGCAAATTTGGGGGACAGATGCAGGAGGGTTTATGGCTTCTTGGGAACACACAGTCCTAATGGTCTGGGCATTTCTGAAACCCTTTTTGCTAAAAAAGACTGTGGCAAAAGCCCCGTGCATCGGGGTCTCTGCCCTGTGGCCATACCAGGAGGAGTAGAAATGAAGCTTTGCCCTTTTTTGTGGGCTCTTTGTGGTCTCTTTTTATGAATTCCCATCAAAAAGCTGGGCTCTGCCCATGCCAGGCAGGGTGGGACACCCTGTTTTCTGGTCTCCCATGGGTGTGGGCAGCCCCAACCCCACTGTATGGGAAGGAACTAGAACATGTTCTGTGCCTCCATTTTCATAATTGGAAGGTTCGTGGGTAACCCAGAGATCAATTTTGGAGTGAGGAGATGCCAGTGATGTTTACAGTCAGACATGTTTCCCTGCAGACTGGTATGTCCTGCAGAGAATAAACTGGCCTCAGTGCAGGGAATCAGTCCCAAAACACATCCCCTGTGCTCCAAGATGCACTGAGGGGATCTGGCTGGGCAGCTGAGGCTGCCACTGGCACCAGTGCCTGTCCCCAGCAGCCACTCAGGAGCACTTTCTCTGGGATAAAAAGGATGTGCACAAGATGAATGAGCAGGAAGCACAGCTGTGAGAGTGCTCTGCTAGACTGGGAAAGGAAAATCTGTTATAAAACAGGCACCCGAGGCATGAGTTTGCTTTTCCAGAGGCTGTGGGAGCCCGAGGGTCTGGGACTGAGAGCAAAGGAGATGCCTGCAATGGGAGGGGTGGTAACACTTGGAAAGCTTCAGAGATGGTTCCTCAGGGCTCATGGAGTCATTACCTGGCACGGCTGTGACTGGGAGGGGAAGGAAGCAGGGCAGGGGCATTGAGCCAGGGGGTTCCCAGCTGGCACCTGGCCAAAAGCCTCATGCAGGTGGGCACAGAAAGGGTAACACAGGCACCAGGGATCCCAATCCCACTGAGATGGAGAGCTGTGACCATCTGCTGCCCACTCCTGGATGGTGCCTTCAGCAGTGATATCACAAAATGGTCTGGGTTGGAACTTTAAAGACCACCCAGTTCCAGCTGGTGACAGCACTGAGCCTTGCCTGGGTGGCAGCAGTGCTGTGTGCAGGCTCTTTGCAGCACCAAGTGCAGCAGCTCCCTGCCTTTCCCATCCCTTTTCCCGGGAAGGGCTCAACCCGTGCAGCAGGAGCTGCTCCTCGTCCTCACACGTCCCCTGGCACTCACAATGGAGCCCTCTTGCCTGACTTTTACTAAACAGAAGCCAACTCCCAGCCTCCATAGCTGCTTCTAGTGCACCTCCCAGCACTTTTGGGAGTTTCCCTGAGCCCTCTGGTGTTTTGAAGCCATCCCCAGGAGCTGTTGGGTGACTCACCAGACAGATGTGAAGGCAGCACAGGTGCTGCCCAGCTGGGGCTCCCATTGGGATGGCACAAAGGAAAAATGCCATGGGCACACAAGGCTCACAGGCTTGGTTACATCTTCATAGACCCTCAAGAGCTCTCACCCAGTACGTGAACTACAGCCCTTCAGTAACTGCTGTTCATCTCCCTCCCCTGGATCTCAGGAAAACAGACCCAGCTCCAGCCCTGGTTACCTGGAGATGCTGAATGCAGATTCTGGGGCATGGGGTATAAGACCCAGACACAGCCAAGGCAAGTTCACCCCAAATCTGGCAAGTTAGAGTTTAAAATAATATATAGGGTGGGTCTGTTCTGGGAGAGGAGCAGCACCAGGATCACTGCTGGCACCCTCCAGCCCAGGAGGACTGGGCAGGTGAGGGATGGGGATGGGCTCAGACCTGCTGAGGGTGGTTGTGGGGTGTGCAAGCTCAGCTCCACTGGTCTCTGCCCATGGTGTGGCCTGACACCAGTGCCCTCCCCTATGACGGGTGTTTACAGAGCTGGACAGGATCCCTGGAGCCCTTGTGTCCATGTCCCTCTGGCTGCAGGACACCAGGGTTCTATGAGGTCGTGGTCAGACCCTTCCTGCAGCTGCATCCAAGAGCTGGGGATCTCCAGGAAAAAGCCATGAGCTGGGAACCTCCAGGAAAAAGGCACTGGTGGGATGTTGCTGGCACGTTTGGTGGTTGGTGGAAACAGCAGGCGAAGTGGCCTCGTGCTCGGGGTTGCTGGTCCCGGCGGTGCTCTGAGTGCAGCATCAGCTGGATTTTGGCAGCTGTGAGCCCTGGCCCCTCACTGCCCACAGTCCTGGCCCCAAGGAGGGAGGGAGAAGGTGGCATGCTCACGTCTGAATACAACATGTTCCCCAAACATGTTTGTTAACATAGTCACAAATAAACATTTTGCAAGATTTTTGCCAGGAGGACGGGCTTAATGTGTGTGGAGCCCTGAAGGACAGGAGAAAGCCAGTGCAGCCTATCATGTGGGCTCTGGTCTGGCCTCCCCAGCACTGCTGGGGCAAGGGAAGTTGATTCCTCTCTGGGGAGTGCATTACTCAAGTCCCTGTGCACAAATTGAGAAGCAAATCCCATTAATCCAACCAGGAGGGAAACACTATTGTGGTGCTGGAGGAGAAGGGAAGGGCAAGCAATACCCACCAGGAACCACCCCAGTTCCTCTGTCCTCCCCACCAGCAGCTGTGCCCCCACTCTACTCCCCAAAATGGGCTCCGGCTTCAGAGTGAGCAAAAGGAAAAAGCAAAGTCATGTCCCAGCTCCTTGGGGGATTTCAGGCTTTCAGGGGCAGGTTGAGCAATCTCAGTCCTGGGAGGGCTGTGGGGTCCCATGGGGAAGCAGGGGCACAGCCAAGCAGGGAGGCATGGAGGGGGACAGGGGATGCCCTGGGCTGTCAGAAGTCTTCAGCCTGAGATTTTTCCAGGGATATTTTCTATATGGACCCTATAGATGCCTAGTTCATCTTCTAACCCACAAATCATTCATGTTTTTGCCCATCCCATTCTCTGCCCCATCCAGCTGGAGAGAGAACAAGTGGCTGGGAGGGGGCTCAGCACCTGGTGGGGGCCAGCCCAGCTCATTTCCTCATCTCTGGAAGTGTCCAAGGCCAGGTTGGACAGGGCTTGGAGCAACCTGGTCTAGTGCAAGGTGTCCCTGCCCATGGCAGGGGGTTGCAATGAGATGATCTTTAAGATCCCTTCCAGCCCAAACCATTCTATGATTCTGGGATTTTCCTGGCACCTGCAGCTGCGGCTGCCCCTCGGTACCCCCAGGTGGTCCGGCTGGTCCCGGTAAGCTGTGCCTCCGGGCTGCAGTTCCCAGCGGGAGGGATGCAGAGGGCATTGGAGCCTGGGCTGGGATAACCGGGAGGGCTGAGGGGCTGGAAGGAGGGCTGGCACACCGTGCTGAGCGCAGGCTGGCAGCAGCGCGCTCCCACACGCGATCACACAGTCCCCTCTAGTGGATATTCCTCTTCCATCCACATGGATGTCCTGCCCACGCTGCGTTGGCACCACCGGGCTCCGAAGCCTGGCCCCAGCAGTGACCCTGGGGCACCATCCTGCTCCTCTCCTGAAACGGGGCACGGTGGCAGGAGCAAAGCCCCATCCAGCTGCCTCCAGCTGGTCCATCCCTTCCTCCGCTCCTTCCCGTCCTGCGTATTTGGGTGACTCATCCTTCCCCCGCCCCGTCCCCTGCCCTGGCTTTGTCCCACACCACCCGCTGCCCTTGCGTCAGGGCTGGCCCTGGTTGGCCCCTGCATTCCTGGTTCCCCCTCTCCGCTGGGATTTCACACTGCTCGGAGTTATTTGGGCAGTGGCCAACATGAGAACGAGCTAATGAGCACCCGCGTGGCAACTGCTTCCAGGGATCCAGGGGTGAGCACCACTTGCTCCCGCCCTGCTAGGGCCTGCTACCTTGGTCCAGCTTGGACTCTGGAGAAGTGGGATGCTCTCAGATGGGAATCCCCTGAGGGGGATGGGTGTTTGCACCTTTGTCCAGCAGCTCCTGCCCCTGGCAAGGGTGCAAAGGCTCCCACTTGCACAGGCCTGGAGCACTGCCCTGTGCTCAGGGCCAGGGCCGGGGCACTGCCACCTCCTTACCCCTCCTCTCTGCCTCTGCCTGCTTTGGAAACTGCTTATCACCTGGAATAAATGTGATAATCTGCAACCTGAGGCTTTTCAAGGGAAAAAAGCCATGTAGGAGAGCGTGGAAGAACAGACACAGCTGCAGACCAGGAGTTCATCATGCTCCATCAGGATGCAGTCCCTCCCACTTGTTCCATCTTCTACTGCAAACACGTGCCCCTGGTCCCAGTGCCACCATCCAACAGCCCCAGCTCAGGGCAGAGCTGATGTCAAACCCTCTGCCTCCATCCCTGGGCCAGGGAAGGATGGTGTCTCCTCTGGGGAGCTGGGACTTCCAGTGCAGGGCGAGGGCAGTGGGGATGGAGAAGGAGCTGTGGCCCAGCACTTGCTGCCCAGAAGCCCCAAAAAGCAGCAGGAAGGTCAGAGAGGTGCCTGTTGCTCAAACCAGCCCTGGGACAGCTTTGTGGGCCTCGCAGGAGCATCCTGGGGAGATGTACACCCAGTTCAGGCCATGCTGTTTGAGCAGGCAGCTGAATCACCTTGACCCCATGCTGGCCAGGAGGCCTTTGGTGTCCCAGCTCCAGCAGAACTGCATCTCCAGCTCACAGATGTGATTCTGGTAACACCTTGTGTCATGTCCTGGAGTCACACCAGTGCAAGGAGCACACGATCCGCTTCTGTCCTTTGATTCTGATTTTCCCAGCCCTCCTGGGATGGTCCCACAGTCCTTCTTCCCTGCCTCTGGTCCTGTGTGTCCAGCTGGGCTATGGCATTGCTCACAGCATGCAGTTTCTGGTCATGCACAAGGATTCTCATGGCACAGCCCCACAGCAAGCAGGGGAGTCCACAGACACCTCACAGGCTGGGTGTGTGGATGTGGAGCAGCCAGCAGTGATGGATAAGGCATAAAATCCCGGAGAGAGCCAGGCAGTGACAGTCCCAGCCCCTTTTATAGCTTCTGCTCTGTGGCCCAACAGGACACACACTTCACAGCTTTATTTATTATAAAAGATCTTTAGGAAGATGAACTCTACCCCAAACCACCCCTTGGCTTTATTTCTGCCCACAGGGACTGTGTCTAACAGCGTGATGGCACTGCCAGGGCAGCAGGGCTGGTTCCAGGTTTTCTGGACAAGAGGACATTCCCAAACCTGGAGGTGAACCCCCTATCCCCACACAGAGCGACAGCTGGGAAACTGCAAACCCCAAACTCCATTTCTAGGCAGCTGGATGCCAAACAACCCAGTGTTTATTGCAGTGCTCCTCATTTGCCTCGAGTTTATAGATGTACATTCAAAAATAAAAGCTCTGTGTATCTCAGCTGGACACAGACAGGCTTGAACAATGAATAGGCCAATCCGTCGACGATGGAGTCACCTCCCAGTCCCAAGCGTGGGAGCAAACAGTCCAGCTACCAGCTCAGGATCTCTGTGCATCGAGTTGGAGCCTCAGGCATGAGAAACTCCAGCTCTGCTTTCAAGTATATTTGGTGTGCACACACGTGGTTTCTCTGGCATCACATCTCACCACGAGGAAAAGACCTGCTGGCCCCAGAGAGCCACATCCCTCGGGTCTGCCCCAGCTTCAGGGGAAGATGACAGGTTTGGGCAGCTGCTGGAGCGATGTGCCAGCTTGTTTTGGCTCAATGAGCAGGGAGAAGACTCTGGGGAGCTCAGGCAGCTCGTATTTACATGGTACCATTGGGAAAATACCAGCAGGGACCTCATGAAGTCACCCCAGCTGCACACAGGGGCCAACAGGCAGGGGGGGTCTGGTGGAGCCAAGGGGTTCCTGATGTTCAGCAGCTGCTGCTCATGGTGCTCCTGTGCTGTCCCAGTTCCCAGCTTGCAAACCCTCCAGCTGAGACAGCTCTTGGCCAGAAGCCTGCACCTCAGGCAGCTGCACATCCCAAACAGACCCCCCCCAAACCAAACCCACCACCCACAGAAGCACACAGTGGTTTAAACAGGAAAGAAAAATGAAAAAAAGAAACAAAAAAAGATGATTGTGGTATGTAAGTCCCACTGCCCTGGGCCAACCATGCCAGCTTTTACGCTCCCCCCATCCCAAAAAACAGGGCAAGCCCCACATCGACACAGGCCCCATCCCTGGCCCTGCAGCACCCAGGGAAGGCACAGGTTCCAAAGCACCAACTCCAGAACCCCTCCAGGTCCTGCATACGGGAGGGGTCTGGCTGCCACTGCTGAATTAGGTTATTTGTTGGTTATGTAGCTTTAAGTTCATGTACTTTTGCTCACAGAGGCCCACAGGAGAGGGGAGAGACAAACCAAAGGTGTGAGCAAGGAGCACAGGGTGGCAAAGCCCAGCCAAGCCCTGGCTACTTCCTCTGCCTGTAGGGTTATGTGTCCAGGTGGGGAATTTTACTCCTGCAACCAGCAAGTCCTTGGGCCAGGAGGGCAGTGGGATCCTGGACAGCGTGGGGACACACAGCAGCAGGGGCCAATGGCCTCTGTGGTGTCAGCAGTGATGCACCCGGATCATCCCTGGGGCTTTGCCTGGCGTGGGCCAGCACCAGCTCCCACTCGGGACAGCCGGGCTGTGGCTGCCCTGCGGCAGTGCCACAGGAAGGGAGGGGATACCAGCCAGCTGCTGGCTTTCCCATCAGCTGGGATATCTCTCTGAGGCCGGGTGGAGAACCAGCAGCAGCAGCAGCTGCTTTCTCGTGCCAGACAGGTTGCTGAAGTTCAAGACTGGACTGGTGCGGGCTCGGCAAAGCAGGGATGAGACAAACAAGAGAGGAAGAGGCTGTGGGCACAGCTATGCCAAAAGCATCCCTCCTGGAGCTGCCCCTTGGTCCAAACCCTCCCTTTTTGGTGGCCAGCTGAAGCTTCCCAGCAGCGCTGGCTGCTCCCAGAGCTCAGCAGCGCCGGCACTGTCCCCTGGCAGAGGTGGCTGGTACAGCTGCGTGTGCTGTGAGCCCTTTGCACCAGCCAGGCACTGAACACCTCTCTGCAGCAGCCCAGAACCAGGGGAGTGGGGCTGGCAGCATGCTCTGTCCCCAGACATCCAGCACTGGGACTGTGGTGGAGCTGCAGAACAAACTGACGCTGTGATACAGCTCGTGGGCACCTCTCATGGGCTCCTGTGCTGGTTTCGACCAGGGCAGAGTTAATTTTGTTCACAGTGGCTTGTATGGGGCTATATTTTCTGTGAAGAAAATTAACTCTACCCTGGCTGAAACCAGCACAGCTCCCCAGCCTTTAACAGAACATCCCTCCAACATCTTCCCCTGCAGAGTGTGAGAACTGCAAACAGCATCCATGGATGTGCTTGTGACAATCCTCCACCACCACAACCCCAGTGCAGGGAGCCTGGACAGCATCTGCCTGCTCTCCCTGCCCTCCCAGCCACCCCTCTCCCCAGATCCAGGCACTGCCAGGCAGAAAGACCTCCCGAGGCAGCCCCCTGGGATGAAACCCTGCAAGGACTAAACAAACCCCACGCATGATCCCTGACCATAACGCAGAGGGGAGGATGGAGAGCTGGTCTGTGCCACGCAGTGCACCAGGCAAGGGCAGTGACACGCTGAGGGTGACCTTGTCCATCAGAAGCACCAGGCTGGGCTCATGGGGGGTGCAGATGCAGCACAGAGACCCAGGAGCCAGTGGGAAATGCTCCCCACCCAGGCTGTCAGGTCCACAGGCACAATCCTGCTCTTGGTCCCTTGTGGCACGGCTGGGCTGGGGTCTTTTTTTCAAGTCCAGGTGACTGTGGCACTTCAGCTCACCCTCCTCTTCCTCTCTGCAGCAGGGACAGCGTCTGTCTGCCTGTCCATCAGTGGTTCTGGCTTTCAGCAGGACTCCACAGGAACACAGGCAGGTGGCTGCAGCCCCAGGTGGCCGTAGTGGCCAGTGTTTAGGTGGCGTGGCCAGGCAGGAGGCGTTTGCTGTCCAGAATGGCCTTCCAGTCGTCGGCCCAGGAGTGCAGCCGGCGGCTGGGGGGCTTCAGCTGCAGGTGTTTGTTGTGGCAGGCAGTGAAGAGCACGTGCTCCCAAGTGGGGTTCTGCTCGGCCCCTGCAAAGGAAGGAGAGAGGTCAGTGCTCTGGACAACTCTACGAAACACTGAAGATGATTCTACTCCAACATGAAGAGCCCGAAGTTACAAAACTGCAACAGCATGGAAAGACCAACACCCATCCCTGGCTGCCTCCAGTCACTCCTGCACCCCTCACCTCTTACCTGTTATATCAGGTCTGTCATCTATAAGCAGGTCAGCAGAAACCACTGTCTTATCTCGTGTCAAAACAATCTGCTCAAGAAACTCAGGGCCAAAGTGCTTCTCCACCCAGGCATACTGGAAGGCAAGAGATGGCTGGTGAGCTCAGGGAAGGCTGATGGATGGGGCAGGGGGTGCTTGGTGGAGTGGAAGCAGCCCTGGCCCCCACAAAGGGAAGATATCTCTCTTAATAAGTTCATTAGTGGGATGGATTTGGATGCTGCTGGAGCAAAAGTTCTTTTAAACCCAAGCAGCTTTTGATGTCATGATGAAAGACTAAGACCAAGAGCCTCAATTCATGCAAATGGATGGAAGAGGGAAATTTTACAGCCAGAGGCATGGAGGAATCAGACACCTTTCACTGGGCAGTGTGGATAGGAGGGGGAGCTGAGATTTGGGCCTGCTCACCTTTTCGTAAGGGCAGTACCGGTACTTCTTGATGGGGCTAGTGCAGATGAACACGTCAGTGCTGCCACGAGGAGAAAGACGGGCAGAGTGTCATTCTGGGCCAGAGCAGGCAGCAGCCCAAAGCCAACCTCCCACCACACACAGATCAAACAGATTTAAGACATTAATCCCCCATCTCACAGAATCCCACAGCACAATTGTGTTCCCCTTTTCACAACCTCTGCTGGGAGCAGAGAGCTGAAAGGAAGGGGCTGCACATGGCTGATGTTCTAGGTGACTGCTCCAGGAGTCAAAGCCCTTTCTCCCCTCCCTTGCCTGATGGCCTGAATGGCCATGGGGAACCAGTGTCCACACCCACACACCATGGGCAGGTTCCTACTCACTCTGCCAAATTTGCCATTTGCTTCACAGCTTCCACAGCCCCAGGGAGAGGGTCCAGCTCGATGAAGAAGTTCTTGGATTCCCAGATGCTGATGGCTTTCTCCTGTGAGGGGAAAGAGACCAGTTACTGCACTTCTTGCTATTCTTCCTGCATGTGCATCCTCCTCACCCTTTGCTAGGACAGAGGACGGGACACGGAGAACAGCGGGAGCACCAGCTCCAGTCCCCTCTTGCTCACCCCCTTTGCCTCTGTGGGTGCATCTGCTCCCCACATGCCAACTTGCACCCATCCCAAACAATTCAGATTGGAAATGCTCTGGAACAGGCTTGGTTTGCCCCTGCAGCCCCAGACACAAAGGGAGCAGCACGTTCCTGTAAGGCCAAACACCAGAGATTATCCAGATCCAAACCAAACCCATCCAGAGGGACGGATCCATGGTGTGGTAGCCCTGCTGTACCATGATGCTGTTCAGGCACAGATGCTGTCTGGCCTATTTGTCTCCATGAGATCACTTAAAATAGCAGCCAGGCTACTCTCCCAGGAGAAAGTACATTACAGGATGAACCACATGTCAGGATGAATGCAGAGGCTCTCCCTCAGGGAAGCCTGGACAAGGTCTAGCAGGCAAATAGAGCATCTCCAGGCAAGGATTTGAAGCACAACATCTAGGACAGCAGCCTGGGTGCACTGTTATGGCACAGGGAGAACAGAGAGGAGACCAGAGAGCAAAACCTTGGGGTGAGGGCAGAGTCCAGGGGCTGCCTGCAATGGGTTCAGCACAGCTCTAAGGAACAGCAGCCCCTGCACTGCCTCAAACACGTTAACAGCTTGTCAGGTGCCAAGGAAAGCAATTATTTTGCACAAACACTGTGTCCTCAGGGAGGAGAGCCGGGAAGAAACAGAAGCAACCCAGCCCCAGTGCTGTGATGCAGCTGAGGAGCTGCAGATGCAGCCAGGAAGAGTTTTGAAGGAAGCTCAGCCCTGAAGGATTGATTTTCATTTTTGAGCATCTCTGTTTCTAAATTTGAGATAAGGGGAATAAGAACAAAAGGGACTTTAGGCCCATCCCAGCCTTCTTGTATTGTATATATAAATACGTATGTGTGTGAGAACAGCTTATAGCAATAAATAGGCTGGTTGGACACAGCAGCAGCTGGCCGCTCCCTGCTGCCCGATGAGCAGGAATCTAATGGGCAACCAACACATTTTGCCTTTACACCTCTACTGGGGGAAAACAACAGCAGTTGGCAACAGTGAGCAACTGGGCCTTTACTGGGAACTCCAGAGCCCAGGGCAGCAGCACCGCAGGGAAAACACAGGTCCACGTGGGGAGTCACACCCTGCTTCATGCAGGATGTTGTCTGCACACCTCACCTGCCCTCAGGGAGGTGAATGCATCACCCATTACAAATTTGGGCACTGAGCTTTTAACATGACATGCCAGAATCAAACCCTGTATTTCTCAAAAAAATCACAGTTAACATGAGACCAGACACTCAATTTAAAAGGAGAGAATGTTGCATTCTTCCCTTCTGCCCGAGCAGCAGAAGACATCAGTGGTTCAGAGGAGGGAAGAAAAGCCTTCTTCACACCTGTCCAAAACTGAACGCACTAGTTTGGCTCAGAGCAGAAATGCCTCCAGGCTCCATGGCAAGAACAACCAGCCAAAAAGCATGCCAGGGAGCCATGCAAACATTCAAACTCCAGTTGCTCTGCCTCAGACTGGGGAGCAGCGATGTTCTATTTATAAGATATTGTCTGTAGTTGCACAAGAGACACCTGAGAAATGCAGGGTGATGCAGCAGAGCACTTCAAACTGCACTGAAGTGTTTTCTTACAGCAGCACTTCCGCAGCTATCCCACTTCCAATTATGTCAAAAAGCATTTTGCAATCAGACTTGAGAAGGGAAGAACTAAGCTTACCTTGAGGAAAGACCCACTCCACTTCCAGAGCCAGAATAATTCCCTGTGACACCACGACCAGCATGCTGCCCAGCAGATGGAAAAGTCCCCTGGGCTGGGAATCCCAACATGTGCCAGGACAGACCCTCAATCCCCATAAGGAATTTCCCTGCCTGTCCAGGGCTCCCCATCCTTCCAGGTCTGTGTGCTTGGTGCATTCCTGAGCTTTCTCCCATTCAGAGCTGGAACCTGGAGCTCGTTGGACACTTTGGCTCCTATTTTCTGGTCCCTGCAGCAGGTCAGTGGTGCTCTCTGATCAGAGACTGGAATGGCCCATGTGTCTGTAGCCATAGAGCAGCTCCTACTCACTTCAGCCCTGCTTTGAAACCACAGGGAAAACCAGGGCTGCCGTGAGGTCGGTCTGTGCAAGTTTTGCTACTTGTTCAGCCCAAGGTTTTGGTGGTTTTACATGATCACAGCAGACACAAGATGAGCTCACTTCATTTAACACATCCAAAGTAGTCACAGTCAAGAAAGAAAAAAACTGTTATCACATGTCACCCCTGCCAAACTTTGAACAGCTGCTTTACTGCACGAATGACATCCTGCACTTCCCTTTCACTGCTCCCAGCCAGAAAGGACACTTTATTCCTTCAGCTCATCAACCTTTTTAGGACTTTGCCCATGGGAGAGCCCTGGACCTTATTCCCATTCCTTTCCCTGTAACCATCATACTCCTAACAACAGGAACACTTTTGTTTACCATAACACGTTTCAACCAGTGCAACTGCAATCCATGGATGAGACCACAGATATCCACTGGGATGGGAAACTTGTAGAGGCAGAAACCAACTCTCTGCAGCAGTCAGCCTGTTGCTGAATGATAAATTACAATGTAGAGAGAGCTTCTGCTTTTAAGCTTTAATTACAAATTGAATATAATTATTCTGGCATGGGAGGGCTTGGGTTGTTTTAATTTTAAGTAAGCCCTCGAATGAAGCGTCAATTGCATGGCTGGCTCTGAACTTCTCTGCTGCATCCCACCCCTCACATTGCTCTTGAGGAGCTAAATAATCCATTTAGGAATGCTACCAATCCACATGGCCAAATCAGAGCTAGAAAACCCGAGCTATACAATCTGGGGTATTTTAAGACAGATGTTCTGAAATACCCCCTTTCCTTGCACCTGTCTCTATCAAGACATGCAGGGAAAAAGCCCACTAGACCATCTGATCAGCCTGGTCTAGTGGAAGATGTCCCTCCCATGGCAGGGGGTTGGAACGAGGCGGTCTTTAAGATCCCTTCCATCCCAAACCATTCTGGGATTCCACGAAAGACACAGATGTGCACGAAAAAAGATTTCTGGGGAAAAAAAGGCACTGCTAGAAGCCTTCCTGTGTTCCTGTGTTTTGCCGGGAGCTCTGTGGTGGCCTCCACAGCCCTCCCAAGCACTGCACCCACAACCTGGGGGTCAGAGGGTCCCTCAGGGCCAAGCTCTGGCCACAAGTAACCCACACGCGGAGCCGGGGGAAGCACAACTCACACTCAGCTCGGGTTCCAGGCGCCCGTACTGCTCCGACACCCAGAAGCCCCTCCGGTCCTCCAGGGCAATGTAGGGCTTGTCGGGGTACCTGGCCCTGAATTTCTTGAGGAAGCCTCCCTCGAAGTCGGCCAGCACCCCGTCCATGTCCACCAGCACCCGCAGAGCCCTGCGGGACCCCGCCGTGGGGCCGAGCCCCCTGCCCAGCCCGGCCAAGGGGCCGCAGCGCCGGGGCCGCAGGTGCAGGAAGCAGCTCAGCAAAATCATGGTGGAGGGGGCTCGGGGCAGGGAATGGGGGCTCGGGGAAGGGGCTTTGGGGCAGGGGTTGAGGAGAGGCTTGAGAAAGGGAGTGGGGAGCTTGAGGAAGCAGATGGGAGTTAGAGGAAAGGAATAGGGGGCTTGAAGAAGGGGATGGGGGGCTCAGAGAAAGGGGCTCAGGGAAGGGGATGGGGGCTTGAGGCAGGGGATGGGAGGCTTGAGGCAGGGGATAGGGGGCTCAGAGCAGGGGATGGGGGGCTCTCCAAGCAAAGGGGGGGGGCCGCTATTTCAAGCCCGCACCAAGCCAGCGGGCAGCCCTGTCAAGAGCATCCCTTTGCAGCAGGAGCAAGGAGCGGCGGAGGGGTGCAAGGGGGAGCAGAGGGGATATCGGGGGGCGCGGGGGGAATGCAAAGGCCCGTCCTGGCCCCCAGCGCGTCCTCTCCCTCCCCGCCCCATCCCTCCCTGGCAGCGAGCGTGGAGCGGCGGCGGCGGCGGGAGGGGAGCGGCGGCAGCGGGGCCGGTGCCCGGTGCCCGGCGCCCGGCGCGGAGCTCGCCCCGACCCGGCAGTGCAAAGCCCAGTTCCTCTTCCCAGTGCTTGCCGAGCCCGGAGCGCCGGCACCGCCTTAAAGCGGCACAAGCGCCCTGCGACAGCGCGGTGGCTCCGCGCCGCCCGGCCGCCTTAAGGCTGCCCCAGCCCCGCCGCTCTTCCCCTGCGTCCCTCCCTGCCTCAGTTTCCTTCGCCCTCAGTCTTCGGGATGCCCAGTCCCCCTCCCACTCCCTCCCCATGCCCGTCCCTGCCTGCAGGGGTGGTGGGTACATTTGGAGGCACACGTAAGGTGGTGGGTTTTTTGCATAGAATGCAGCCGTTTCTGCTAGTTCTTGCTCCGTGTGACAACTCTGTCCCCACGCGTGACAGGAACCCTTAAAAGCCAACCTCAGGACCCCAAAGAAGCACCCACTGCACCACGAAGGGCTCGATGTTCTGACCAGAGAGACCAAAGATCTGTTCAAAAAACACTTTGGGAGTTAAGACTGATGAAGAAGAGGGAGTTCTCCGAGTGGTATTGACAGGATTAGGCAACCACTGAGCTGGGAAATAAAAGATTTCCCTCGACAGCAATAACACGGTTCCAAAATACTTAATTTTTCAAGTCCAGAATGTTTCCCAGTGGAATGCAGTGTCCTTGTGTCCTAGAAAGGGCAAATTCACTGCTGGGATCCGGTGACCTGGGGAAGGTCACGGAGGGAAGGAAGGAAGAACTGGCGGGACACGATGGTGATCTCAGCTGAGGCTGGGAGAGGAATGTGTGAAGTTCAGGTCTGTGTTGTGCTTTCACTTGTACCGAAGGCGTTTTGCTTCCTGCAAGGAATGGGATTTCAACACAGCTGGATGTTCCTGACTAAGCAGGGAGGGAATACATGCAAATTTATGGCTCTCCAGGGCAGTGGTCAGGGCACCGAGCCTGACAAGAGTTCAAGGAGCATTGGGATAACGCTCGCAGGCACACGGTGGGATTTCGGAGCTGTCCTGTGCAGGGCCAGGAGTTGGACTGGATGATCCCTGTGGGTCCCTTTCAGCTCTGGATATTTTACGATTCTGTGATCTCCACTCAGGCTTCCATCATCTTCATGGATACTGAACGACAGACACATTCCCTGCTTGCAACAGCTTAGGGACACGTTGCTTCAGCTCCCCACGGATGGAAAATAGACATCCATGTATTAACCTGAGGCATTCAAACCCTATTCCCTGATACCAAGGCGAATATTGCACGCAATCAGACGACAAGCACCACATTCGGTCTCCGTCAGAGGGGACAAAAGGGATTAAACCTCTGCTGGTGCAGTGCAGCCATTCGGGTGGGCTTCATTCCCCGCCCCGCGGGCAGCGGGAGGGACCGGCCACCCGTGTCGGGGAGGGCCCGCTGTCACGGATGGCGCGGTGCGGCTGGGGTCTCCATGTCGCAGGGGTCCCTTATCACGTGGGCCCCGTGTCGCGGGGGCCCCGGTGTCGCGGAACACCTCATGTCGCGGAGTGGTGACGCGCCATGACGTCACAACTGCCCCCCCCAGCGCTGCTGAGTCACGGCCCCTCCCGCGCGCCTGACGCGGGGCCGGCGGTTGCCATAGCGACCGCGCTTCTCGCGAGAGGCGGCGGAAGTGGCGCGCGGCGGCGGGCGTCGCGCGGACCCCGCGGTGGCCCCTCATTGGCGGACGGCGGGCGGCGGCTCCCGGCGCGCGCCGTTCCCCCGCCCCGCCCCTCAGCGCGCGCGGCCGCGGCGCGAGCCGCCAAGATGGCGTCAGCCCTGGAGCAGTTCGTCAACAGCGTCCGGCAGCTCTCGGCCCAGGGTGAGGGGGACGGGGCCGGCCGGGGCGACCGGGAGGACGGGGCGAGCCCGCGGGGCCGAGGGAGGACGGCGAATACCGAAGGAGTTCGTCAAACCGCGCGGGTGACGGGGGGGCGGGCCGGGGCCTGCCCGTTCGCACGGCGCTCCCTCAGGCGCGGGTCCGGGCTGCTGCACCCCCGGGGCTGCGGGGCCCAACCCGGGTTAATTCGGGGGCTGCGGGCCCCGTGCCGGGGTCAATTTGGGGCGGCCCCGGCGGGATCCCGGCGGTGTGACAGGGCACGAGGGGCCGGCGGTGCTCTCACGGAGCTCCGTGATTCTCCCATGGGGTGGTTTCGGTAGCGGAGCCCGCACCAGTGATCCTGACAAAATATGAGCCTTTGAAATAGAGGGAGGAGCGAGCATCGCTAGGGCTTTAACTGGGATTGTGTGGTCCAGCCTGTCACTTCTGTAATGAACGGGCCGGTTGTGATAAGTGTGGTTTAAAATATATTTCTGAACTGTCCAAGTTTCCGTGCTCTACATTTCCAAGCAGAGCATGGACAGAGGGTCAGAGAGTCCTGCCCTGCCACCGAACTCTGTGACAGATCTGAGACTGTAACCACGTGTTCACAAAGGGTTTTAATAATCACAGTTCGAATTTCTTAGTTTCCCTGCCAAACTCCTAATTTTATTGTGTGTGGGCGCAGCGTTTCCTGGTTCTTGAACTTTCCCTCTGTGTTGATGCTCTGTGAAATGTGTTCTGACTGGTCTCTGCCTAAGATGTTTCCTCCAGAAGCTGATCAAAAATTGGTGCTTCCCAACGTGGCCCCAGGTTTTATCTCTGGCAGTCCTTGGGTTGAGCTCCAGCTTTCTCTTACTCTGGTTTCGCTTATTAAACACAAAGTATTTTTACTCTAGAGACAATTTATACCTGCAAGGTGTGGGTGCAAACCAGATAGAAGATGGATCTTTGTTCTCCTGTAGTTGAGCTGGAAAACTTTCTATCACAAGTTTTTGGGGGTGCAGAAGGCTCAAGGGGGAGACTGGTTGGCTTTATGGAAGTTCTCCATGAGGCATGAGCTAGGGAGATGTTCTCTGTGAGAAAGTACCCAGAACAATAAGGACATGGACCTGTTGGAGCAAGTCCGGATGAGGCCACCAAGATCATTGGAGGGATGGAGCTATGAGGAAAGGCTGAGATGATCTGATTGTTCTGAAAAAGGGAAGGTTCTGGGGTGGCTTAATTGTGGCCTTCCAGTATCTGAAGGGAGCTGCAAAAAAGATGGAAGAGAGACTATTTTTAAGGGCCTGGAGGGACAGGAAAAGGGGAATAGCTTCAAACTGACAAGAGGGTAGGGCTAGATTGGATATTAGGAAAGAATTCTTCCCTGTGAGGGTGCTGAGGCCCTGGCACAGGTTGCCCAGGGAAGCTGTGGCTGCTCCATCCCTGGAAGTGTTCAAGCTGGGTTGGACAGGGCTTGGAGCACCCTGGGATAGTGGAAGGTGTCCCTGCCCATGGCCGAGGTTTGGGATGTGATGATCCTTAAAGTCCCTTCTAATCCAAACCATTCTGGGATTCTGTGAAAGTTAATCCAGAGCCAGACGGGCAGCTGGACGTGAGAGCACTCAGGAGAAATGGGTGTACTTCTGGTGGTTTCTGACTGTCATTTGGCTGCCTGGGAGGTGACATAAAGGGACATTTAGCTGGGCCTGGTATGGGAGTTTCTACTTAGATTATAAATTGTTCAGTGTATGGGTGTGGGTAGAGGGTTAGATCACAGAATCCCAGAATGGTTTGGGTTGGAAGGAACCTTAAAGGTCATCTCTTTCCAGCCTGTGCCATGGGCAGGGGCACCCTCCACTAGACCACTTTGCTCAGAGTCTGTTTGGGGAGTTGGCTTTGTTTTTTCAGGGGAATGCTAAGTGATAGAACTGTAGAAGGGGTGGATTTCTGGAATAAGGAGGACACCAGAACTAGGGTTTTGCAGTGCCTGAACTCCATTATCAAAACACAGAGAGTTTTACAAGCCCATTCCTTCCCATGTTTATATCTTTTTTTAACTCCATATGGAGGAGAGCAGTTTTGGAGGAGAGTTTCTGGAGTTTCTGGGCTCTGGTCCCCCATCTGGAATTTTTGATCCCTCTGTCACTTCAAAACTAACATTTCATTGCTAGAACTTCCCAAGTTTTCCTTTCTCAAAGGAAAAGGCCAGAGACCTGAGGGTAGTGTAAATCTCTCTGAATGGAGGCACTATTCCTCATTTTATGGAGACTTTTGTTAAGGGTGAGAGAACCTCTGTTTTTTCTCTCTAATCTGCAAGGATTGAACATTGAAACAATACTCTGCTTCAGAAGGGCGTAGTTTTAATTAATTCTATTAATTGTGGGGGAGGAAGAGCTTGAAAGCAGTTCATGGGAATGGATCTGCTTTCTTTATAAGGGTTTTGGGGCTTACCGTACCTTCCTAAATCAAAGGAGTCACTTTTCATGCTGTGTTCATAGCTCACACCATATAGAATAACATTGTCGTTTTAATTGTACAAAGTAAATTTAAGGACAGGTTTTTAAATACTTTTGTTGTAGGTACTTAGTTGTAACTTTAATGTCTACTTCAAAAAAATGCTTATGAGCAGACCTGAAGGGTGGGTAGGGCTTGAGGACCAGCAAGGAAGAAGCTCTGGTATTTGTTTTATAAAAAAAAAAAAACATGTGGTGGGTAGAAAATGAATGCCTATTTTATTAAAGAAAATTAAAACTTGGGGTGATACTACTATTTCCTGAGGTTACATAGGGAAGCAGGTTATAATGAGGTATGGGAATGGGTGAATGTTCTCTAATTAGGTTTTGACAACAATGCTTTTTGTTTTTCAGGGCAAATGACCCAGCTTTGTGAACTGATCAATAAAAGTGGAGAGCTGCTAGCAAAAAATCTTTCCCATCTGGATACAGTGCTCGGTGCCCTGGATGTACAGGAACACTCACTAGGTGTTCTTGCTGTCTTGTAAGTGTTGCTTGCTTTTAACTAAATATTAAAACTTCAGGCAATGAGCCGAACTGTCAGCCAAGAAACGTGTTTTGTTCTGGCACTGGCACAAGTTGCCTGAAGAATCTGTGTCTGCCCCATCCCTGGAAGTGTCCAAGCCCAGGTTGGACAGGGCTTGGAGCAACCTGGGATAGTGGAAGGTGTCCCTGCACGTGGCAGGGATTGGAACTGGATGGGCTTGAAGGTCCCTTCCAACCCAGCCCATTCTGGGATTCCATGATAAGTGTTTTTCCATATGTGTTCAGCAAAAAGATATAAAATGAACTTTTAAAACTTTATTTTCAGGCCGTTAATGCACTGAACTGTAAGCATGGAGCAAGACGTTTTGTTCCACTAAAAAATGGGCTTTTATCGTGGGTCTTGGGTGTTTGTCTTTAGACAGCACTGAGGCTCTTGCTGCTGTCTGGAGTTTAAGATAAAACCTGAGTTGCCTTGGGGATGCTGAACTAAGGTTAAGATACTTAGTCTTGAAGTTCAAACTGGCTGTATCTGATTTCAAGGGAACTATCTGCAGGTTCCACAGCTATTATAAAATTATCTTTTAAGGGAAAGACCAGAATTCTAGTGCTGATTCTACTACACTTTTGAAACAAAATACTGATAGTACTGAAAATGATACTTGTTTGCCATTGTAGTTTGCACTAAATTGAGAATTACGTTGTGCAGAGAAAGGTATTTTCAAATGTTGTTGTGCAGCTACTGGGGAAATCCTATGCCATGTCTCATAAACACTCTGGATTTGTTTGCAAGCACCTGCATGTAAAGACTTACGAGTGAAGATTAATCTTTTTTATGAACCTCCAAGCAATAAATGCTAAACCTTTTGTTTCTTTGTTTCAGGTTTGTGAAGTTTTCTATGCCCAGCATCCCTGACTTCGAAACGTTATTCTCACAGGTGCAGCTTTTTATCAGCACTTGTAATGGAGAACACATTAGATATGCAACAGACACTTGTAAGTTAAGCTTAATTTCAGACTTGATATATTTTTGGATAGTTTGGTAATACTGCTTTTTCACTGGGGTGTTTTTTTGTTTGTTTTTTACTATGTTTAGTTGCTGGCCTGTGCCACCAGTTAACAAATGCCCTTGTGGAGAGAAAACAGGTGAGCAAGTATCATCTAGTACAAATAAGCCACTACATACCCAAGGCTTAAAGGGGATGTTACCAGCCTCTTACTCCATAAAGATTTGCCACTAACTTCACATGCGGTGTTTCTGTGCAGCTCCTTAGTTGTTAAGCTTACTGAAAGGTAATGAACCAAATTCAAAATCCTAAGATTTCTTTAGGGAAAACCTAAGGAAGATAATTTTTTGGGGAAAAGAGTCACCTAAAAACATGCTCTCCCACACAAAGTAGGAAATATGCAGTACCAAGAATGTTCTTCAGACAATGTGTACATGAATAGAGGAGAGAGCTGCAAAGGTTATTAGCACTGCTGAGCCAGTGATTTTAGTTTCAGTGTTATTCTCACTGGTGTTATATCATGTTCTTATATGAAATGCCTTACAATGTGCAGGAAACTTGATTAAGAAATATTTGACCAGTGGTTTTGTTGCTAAAATCCTGACTTTTCAGGCCACTTTGGTGAAATCTAGCTTGAGATAGACAAGATTTGATCTCTACTTCAAAGTGGAGTGAAGTGAGAGCCTTGTCTTTAGTATTTGGTGGGAGTTTAGATGGAGTCATGCAGTCAAGAACAGTTTTCTTATTGATAGAGATTACTGTATTCCTGATGAGCTTGGCTTTGTGGAGCAGAATTGATGACTTTATCAGGAGAAGTTGTGTAGCCAAGGTTAATTTTATTTTCCAAGAGACTGCGATATCCTACAAAAAGGGAACCTCAAGTTAACTATTACTTAATGGAACCTGTCAATTAGTGTTATTTTTCATTTGTAAGTGTCAACATAAGATCCAATGTGCTGCCATCTATGAGAAATTATCTGAAAGAGATGTAATTTCTGACAGCCCCTGCGAGGAATTAGCATTCTCAGACAAGCCATAGACAAGATGCAGATGAACACAAACCAGCTGACCTCAATACACGCAGATCTCTGCCAGGTAAGGGGGTCAGAAGGGCTTTTTTTGTGAGAATAAAAGCTTATAAAATACCTATAAACCTTCAAGGAAATGCGTGTTCACATATTGCAGTGTAAGAATGGATTTGCAATTGGTTTTTTGTTTTGTTTGGTTTTTTTCCCAGTAGTAAATAAGATGATATACTGAAATAAAATCTGAATCTGATATACAGATTAATTACTAATTTTAAATGTTCAGTGCATGTCCTCAGGTCTTTGATTTTGTTTATGACTTCAGAAAGTCCTTTGACATCCCTTCTCTGTGGGCTGAAAGTCACACAAAGCTTATCTGGGGTGATATCAGTGTAATATCCAGCTACTGTCTGCTCAAGTCTGACAAAAGACATGTTTGTCTCAGTGTCTTTGGCCTGGGTTTGTGCTTCTGTCTCATGGCTCCTGGGATTTAGTTGACAGGAACGTTCAGAGGAATATTTAGTGCTGACAGGCCTGGAGTTTCAAACAGCTTTGTCAAAGTTTAATTTCTACGAGTCAGATAATTTTATAACAGTTCATAATCTCTGTTAAGGGTTTTCAGCCTGTGTTACTCCACTACTGACATGCTCTGGTTTTTTTACTTGTGGGAGAGTGATATTTATGCAGTAGTATTAATTAATGTAGTTTTAATTCCTTCTCATGGAAATTTGAATGGAAATGGCTAATTTATGAAAACTTGATTTATTTTCTTGTAGCTCTGTTTGTTAGCAAAATGCTTTAAACCTGCCCTCCCGTATCTAGATGTGGACATGATGGATATTTGTAAAGAGAATGGGGCATATGATGCGAAGCACTTTTTATGTTACTACTACTATGGTGGGATGATATACACTGGGCTAAAGAACTTTGAAAGAGCACTCTACTTTTATGAACAGGTAACATGAAATGAAATTATAAGTCCGTAGTGTGATCTCTGGAAAGGCAAAAGTAGATGTGTAACAGTGCTGAGAAAACACAGCACCTTTGAACTGTCACAAGCAAACTGTCTTTGGAGGTGTTTTCCTTTAAGAAAGTCTCTTACAGCCTTATTGCACTGTAAAGCTGTGCAGCTCAAAGGGTGATGTTAAATTTATCTCACTATAAATATTTTTCAGTTGCCTGCTTGAAACTGCAGCACAGAAACAGGTCACAGGCTGACACACGGTTGTGCGTCCTTAATAAATAGGCCAGTGATTTTGCTAAGGCCTTGGCTACTTTTATGAGAGGAGTTATGCTTCTTCAAGGCTGTTACAATATTTTCTGGTTTTGCTTTATCTGGGAAAGAAAAGGAAATAGCAAAACTGGGAAAACTTTGTATGTGAGGGAAATGCTGTGAAATGTGCCAAACAAATTGGTGCGGCATTTTTCCTTTTTGTAAACAAGGGTCAGCTCTTGAGTAATTCCAGTATCACAGTAAACTAAATTCCTTTTTCCCTATTCTGCAGACATCTGATAATGTAACAGCTTTATAAAACCTCTTTGAGGGTCCGTGTAAATCCAGGTTCACAAGTAGCTACAGGTGACTTCTGATACTTTAGATATATTCCAAGGAAGGAAGTTCTGATTGTATCTGAGCAGGGCTGTTTTAAGACAGGCACTGCTGTAACGTGATATGTTTTGAGTAGCTTGTATAAAATTTCCTTTTTCCTTGTATTTCTGGATAATTAATTTTGACAGAAGTTAGTTAAGCTTCAGCGCTCAAAGGAGAATTTCATATGTCACTGTATCCTTTTTGCATGCAGCTGGAAATTGAGTTTTTTGTTCATGGAGTAGCTACCAGGATCTACCCGTAAGCAGACTAAATTTCTGTTCCATTTCTTTCTCTCTTGCTTAGGCAATAACTACTCCAGCCATGGCAGTCAGTCATATTATGTTGGAATCATATAAAAAGTATATCCTAGTTTCTTTGATACTACTTGGCAAAGTTCAGCAGCTACCAAAATACACTTCCCAGATAGTTGGTAGATTCATTAAGGTAAGTATTGCAAATACATCTAAATAATAGATCAACAAATCTGAATTTGTAAATGTGTAAAAATGGAAGGTGTCCCTGTACATGGCAGGGGTTTGGAGTGAGATGAAGGTCCTTTCCAACCCAAACCATTCTATGATTGTATGATATTGGTGATAAAGGTTTTTAAAATTTGGGAAAACTTCAGGGTTGAGTAATACCAATCAATATTCCTTTTGCTGATACTGCACATTCTTTTACAGCTTTTTATGTTAGAATTTAAAAAATATTCAGATTTCACTTGGCTTTCAAGCTGCAGTGTCCTTGTGAAAAGATTTGACCTGTAACTTCATCTGATTGAAGTACAAAATGCTAAACAGTTTATTCCCAAACCCCAGGGTTTTTTAAGAATAAAAGCTTCTGAAAAAAAGGCCAAGTTTGGAGTCTGTAAGCATTCAGATAGGAGGTGTAGGGTGGGAGACAAAACTGCTGCTGAGAGAGGTCTGATGCTAAGTAACATAATTTTAAAGGTTAGTTCCTATTTAACACCAAGTTTGTTGATTTGTGACCAGAGAGTTCCAAAATTCTTCTAGCTTCAGAGACTAATAAACAAGCTCAAAACACGTTAAGGTAATTTAGGTGAACTGATTTCCCCCTCTGAGTCTCTGCTGTTGATGCTGTGACCCGATGTGGTCAGGGATGGCTGTCTTAGAGGGCAGAACAAATACAATGACCAGGCAATACCCTACTTACCCTACTTACCTCCAACTCAGCTGGTCAACTGAGAGAGTTTTTTCACACTGCTGTAAGTAAAACTGTCACACAGAGGTCCTGGAATGATGTTGATTAAATGTTACACTGCAGTAACACAGATTTAGTGTATGAGGGTCTGTCCTTGCCATAAAGCCATGTTTGGGTATCTTGTCCTTTTATGAGAAACGCCTGAGCTACTTAAATTTACTTCCATGCCTGCATGGCTTCTAATGTTGGAGCACTGAACAGATTTTGTGAGGCTGGTTGAACACTGTGTTCTTTAAGAAGGGTTCTCATTTTTCTAATTGCAGCCTCTTAGCAATGCTTACCATGAATTAGCACAAGTTTATTCAACCAATAAACCCTCGGAGCTTCGTAATCTGGTGAACAAACACAGTGAAACTTTCACAAGGGATAACAATATGGGGCTGGTTAAGCAGTGCTTGTCATCTCTCTACAAAAAGAATATTCAGAGGCTAACCAAGGTAAGAGAAACTGTGAGCAGTTTTCCTCTAAGAGTGTATTTCTGAAATATATTCAATTTAGAGCTAAATGATAACACAGTGATGTGACAGAAATTACTATAACTGAGATTGGTGTCTGAAACAAAGGAGACTAAAATGCCCTGTATAGGAAAACAATTCAGTTGCCTGCTTATGCATTACTTAAAAGGTGATTCAGTCTGTCTGTCAAGGGGGTTTGCCCACAAGGTTTTCGTAGATAATCAAAAAAGTGAGCACTTTAACCCAGTGACCTTCATCCCTATTCAAAAAATAGAAAAACTGAACTTTACAGGCCACTTCATTAGAAAAGAGTTAGTGAATAGGACAGATTTTGGAAGTGCTTGAAATAAAAGGAAAAACAGAAGCACTGAAGTGATTTACCCCATCAGCTGAGAGATCAGATTAATTCTGAAAGGTGATTGGGGAAAGCTGGTTTTTGGCAAGCTTATATGATATTTGTTGCAGTAGAAAAGAAATCTCATAATGAGGTTTTTATATTAATCTCTTGAAGGAAATTCAAGGGATGGAGAGTCATGTTTTTTGGGTAGAAAGGTGAAAGAAGAGGTTGGACATGATCAGGACTGTCTGGTATAAAATGAAATTGCAGGAATGAGTAATGACTCCATACGTGCTCAGTGTAACAAATTAATGTCAGGAGAAAGAACTGATTCACTCTCATGATCCCTTTAATAACTGTGTGTTCCACTTGTTTCTTCCCATCAGACTTCCACAGTCAGGTTACACAGGCCATGAAGCATCAACAGGGAAAATCCTTAACATCCAGTTTTAACACTTTGATACTTTCTAAATTTCAGACGTTTTTAACATTGTCATTACAAGACATGGCAAGTCGAGTGCAGCTGTCAGGGCCCCAAGAAGCAGAAAAATACGTCCTCCACATGGTAAGACCTCTGACTTGGTTAAACTATCCCATAATTAGTGTTTAGATTGGCAGTGCACATTCTGAACAGTTCTTTTTCGTGGTGGAGGAAATGCTGTCAGTCTGCTGTGGTGTTTAGACTGTTCTCAAAAAATGTCAAAAGCTGTTCTCCACGTAGGATAAGGCAGGAATCATGTGTTTTTGGGAACCTGTGGGAAATAAAAGCAACCAAGTTAAGACAATTCCACAAAGAGTCTGTGTGTTGCAGTTACCTGAAATTCTGTTCTTGGTGGTAACTTCTATTAAACCCTCTGTCATTTCAGATAGAAGATGGTGAAATCTTTGCAAGTATTAATCAGAAAGATGGTATGGTCTGTTTCCATGATAATCCGGAAAAATATAACAATCCAGCTATGCTTCATAACATTGATCAGGAGGTAAATCTCAACTGCTTTTGGAATTCTTACCAAAGAACCTTAGTCTGTAATCAGAGAGCTGCTGGCAGAGGCCAGTGTAGTAACTTAGATACAGAGAGTGAGGACTGTGAATCATTATTTGACTGCTTTACAGTATTTTCACAGATTTTAGATTAATACTCTCTGTCAACGTGTTCCCCATTGTGTCCTGCACAGCTTGAGCTGTTTCAGGAGACTGACTGCTTGCTGTTGGTGATGGGAAGATTCTTGAATGGATTAGAAAGATTGTTTTTAGAGTTTTAATCTTCAAGGATCACTTCCATTGGCTCTCAATAACCTGCCTGTAGGTTAAGGTGTTTGACCCTTATGGGACTGTCTTATCAATGGCCTTAAAAAGGGCTGTTAGGAAGACATGGATCAAATGAAGGGAATAAAAAATGGTCTGACACTTCTGTTTGGGAGGTGAGGGATGAGAACAATTTGATGTGGAACTTCAGTGATGGCAAAAGTTATTGGTTCTACATGGCACAGCCATGAAATGTCTTGAAGATCAGGTGCAAGCTGGTCAAAGTAATCAATTTCATACATATTTTTAAGATGCTGAAATGTATAGAGCTTGATGAACGACTGAAAGCCATGGATCAAGAGATCACTGTGAACCCTCAGTTTGTGCAGAAGGTAATTGATATAATGTCTAGTAAGGGTATGTGAGAGATTCATTCAGTGCAGTGACTGTGTTGTACTGAATGTCAGTATTTACAGTGTTGTTATTATACTTTATTAATAATATGTGCATAAACATCATGACACATCAGAAAGATAATTTATTATTTTTGAAGGTGTTTTTTTCTAATTAATCCTGTAGTGATTTCAACCAGAAAATGAAGTGCATGTTATTTCATAGGCACTTTATTTTCCTGCCTGTTCACTTCAAAGAACTGTCTTTCTCAAGCCTGCAGACCTGTTTCTGAACAGAACTAACTCTCTCCCTTTCAGAGTATGGGCTCTCAAGAAGATGACTCAGGGACCAAACCATCCAGTTATTCTTGAAATTAATGTTGCTCACCACTCCGCTTTCAAGTAAAAGCTTATGAAAGAATCACGCCTGGAACAGGGCATTGAGGAGTTCCACAAAGAGAGCAGAGAGAACTGAGCTTTGCTTTTCACCTGGACATTAAGAAAATAAAAGAACACCCTCTCAGTACTGTATAATATCAGAAATATTCTCTGCAAAGAAAAAGGAAATCTCAAAAGAAACTTAAAAGTCTGTTGTGGATTTATTTATCTTCAGATTAACATCGTTAATGCATTAAATAATCTACCTTTTGTTTTAAAGGGTTTGAATGTTGCCGTGTTTCTGTAGCAGTCCTCTTCTGCAAAAAAAAAAAAGTGTTATTCAGGGAAGAATACAAACTAGTGTTGGTTCACTAACAAGATAATTACTGGTTCATTATTCTGTATTTAAAGTTGGCTCGAAGTGCAGATTTATCGTATGTGTGGTGGGGGCAGAGGGGTGGAGTTCAAGCAAATCATAATGTAGAGAATTTGCATATGCCCAATGTAGCTGGTGCTGTCTGTAAAGGAGGAAATGAGAACTGTTCTTCCCCAAAGGATGAGGATGTCAACGTGTCCTTGTAAGGAAGTTTGCTGCAAAGTAGGAATCATATATGGAAAACATACATGACAGCTGTTTATGATTTTAAGTTTCTGGTACAAAATATCTGCTAATATTATTTGCTCTTAGATTAAACTTACTAGACCTAAACAAAAGGATATTTGGAAAACGTTGGTGTCCTGGAGGATTCTAGGTAGGAAGTTGTTTACACTGAAAGAAATTTAAATGTTTGTTCCTGTGCAACTGGCATGAAGGTTTTCAACAGGCTGATAGTTTCTTTGGTGGAAACCAGTATTTCTGCATGGAATATAAATAGAATTCTATACAGCTCTCAAAATGCAGGATTTTTTCTGAGATAACATGTTGGAATGATACCTGGTTTTTAATTTACTATTTTAGACTTTAAAACTTTGTTACTGGATTCTTTAGTGCTTCACCCCTTAAATCATTGAGCTGTTTAATTTTCTGTTGTTCTCGTGTATCTGAAGATTCTCACTGTTCCAGCACCTTCCTGTCAGGCAGATATAAACCTGTCATCAAGTCAGAAAATGAGAAGCCACTGCTTCCTACTGAAACACCTGACCAGGAGCTGCTTGCTCCTGCTACCCTGCCAGCTTGTTTCCAGGCAGGAGCTGAGCATTCCTGGCTCTTGCTGTGTGAAGTTTGTATGTATTGAGGTCACCTGTGGTTGAAAATACTCCATTTGTGCTTCCAGTGCTGATACAGAAGTGTTGGGGTTTTCACTTAAAACTGGTGTCCCATGTCTAGCAGAGCCTCTGTGACAGCAGGGTGCTGCTTTCTGGTGAAGAGGTGTCCCAGATTGTGGTTGGTGGTGAAGGATGTTTCTGAAAGTATAAAATAGCAGTTCACTATTGAACACAGTGGAGGTCCACAGTGTGAGCAGCTCATCACTTCCTAACAGAGAGAATTCCATTGGGACAACTTTTATACCTGATCTTTAAGCAGAATCCTGGGTTTTTTCATAACTTGCATTACCAACCTTGGAACTAGAAGAGATTTATGATTTTGAAGGTTTTTATCCTAATTAATCCTGCAGTCATTTCAATGCTGAACATACACCATTTTCCTCTCTGGTCCCATGGAAGTGTTAAATGAGTCATTAGTGATGCTGGAGCCCAAAGCAGGGTGATTGTTACAACCACGGGTGGCACTCCCAGAAGGGGCTGCAAACAACTGACCCCAAACCCCACCCATCCAGAAATGTGCCTGGCTCAACTCTCCTTGCCAGTGGCTCCCTTGTCAGAGGAGAATGTATTCAGGATGCTGTCATAGAGTTGGAGAAAAAACGAATATCCACTTTTACACTACTAGTTCCTAGTAATGAGCGTGGATTTACCTGCTGAGAGCTGCAGGATGGTTTCCCAGCTGTGAAATTGGAAGCAAACTAATCTATGCAGCTGGCAAATAGCTCTAGATTTTTCTGTTTTTTCTTGCCTAAAGTAGATAAAACAAATCCATGCTCACATCAACAGGATGGCAAAAATAGCTGTGTAATAGTTTGAAGTGATATATTCCATTATATATCTGATTTTTAAGAGGGCAAATGCTTTTAAAGTTAGAAAATGGCTGAGGTTCCTTTTCTGGCGTGGATAGTTGTGCTGTTAATGTCTGAATTCTGTTAGAAATTCAAAGTCAGGTCTCACCTGTAGTATCAGTAGATAAAGCATTCACCAAAAGTGCTCCAGGGAAGGGCTTTTAAGTCCTAGTTTGATAAACACACATGGTCTGGCATCTGCATGTCTTGAGATAGCACTGAAATTAAGTCAGATTTTTAATGAAGCAGCTCCTTCCAAGTCTTGGAACTAATGGCATGGGCTGTGGTCAACCGAGAGGCTTTGAGAACACTTGGGCTTTCTGGTTTTAATTTGTATTTACTGCAAGGAAGGACTTCTGCTCAAATCTAGGAACACTGCGTGCTGTGCTGCTCCCAACTTGGACTCTCAGAGGTCCCGTGGCTGTTTCTTCCCATCGTGCATGGTCACAAGATGTGTCCAGGGAATACTGAGTGCATGCTTTGATATCTGACTCTGATTTTGATACATTTTAATTAGCAAAGATGCAAAATACACTTCTGAAGGCAGCGTTAGATGTGCAACTGCAGTTCATAGCCACAGGAGGGGTCTCTAGGCCAGTTACTGTGAGATTTTGAAATGTTTCTAAGAAGGAATGTTTGGAAGCTGTTTGTGTACAACCCCCACTCCTGTTTTTGTGCCACCAAGGAGCCCCAGTGTGTGACCTCCGCTGAACCATCGCTCCACTGAGTAACTCCAGCTGCCTCCTCTCCACAACTTCCCTCTGTGTCCCACAGCACAGCCACAGCGCCGTGTTTGTGTTGTCATAGGCAATCTGTATAACCTAGGAAATGTTCTCTGCGTGGCCCTGCTGGCCCAGGAGGTTAGTCCTGAGAAGTTGTTTAAATGTACTATTGGAAAATAAAGATAACAAACGAGGCATTCTTAGTTTGTCTTAAATGAGATTGTAGGTCTTCTGTATTTGGGTTTTCCTTAGATTTTTGGGGGGGGATCTCTTGTTCTGGTTGCTTTTCAGGAGATGATTTGGCTGACTGGGGAGGCTGCTGGTTGCCTGCTCTGTGTGGCAGTGCCCTCTGCTCCGGAGGTGTTCAAGCCCTGCTGGTGACTCCTCAGTGCTCTCCTGAGCAATTCTGAGTAGAAATAGTCTTTCTTTTGTGTCTTTCTTGAGAAGTGCTGCTGCAGGTCCTTGTCTAGATGGGCTTTGGGATTTTGGATGGAACACTTACTCTGAGCAATCTGGTCTAGTGAAGATGTCCCTGCCCATGGCAGGGGGTTGGAATGGGATGGTCCATAAGGTCTTTCCAACCCAAACCATTCTGGGATTCATGTCTGACCTCTGTGTTTCTGTAATAATCCATCTTGCAGGCCATCTGGGTATTGTTTTTATCAGAGCCGTAATTATTAGTCCATGTGTGGCTGCTTGGATCCAGAGGCATGTCTTATAGTGGTATCAGCTGCTCTTTTCTTGGGATTGAAGTACAAGTTTTACTCAGTTAAATAATCTATGCTGTTATATTCTTGAAAATTTACTATTTTCATTCAGATTCGGGTATTTAAAACTCTGTAAGGGGCAACTCCAAGGGGCAGGGAAGAATCCGGTACTTTGTTATTTTGAAGCCTAATAGTTCACATGGAATTTGGTTTAGCTTTCTGTCATAGATTCCTAGAGGTATATAATCTTTTAATACTTAAACTTGATATCCTGAAGAGAAACTGTAGTAGTTTAATGGAAATGAAGAGCCTGAACAGATTTAACTTTGGCATTTGCTCCCTGGTCTTCCCGGGCTGTACCTGAGTAAACACCATACAGCTGCTTTATAAATCGGGAAACGACAATACTTCGAAGCCTTCATCTGCCATAATCTTACATTCTAAGCACTTTAAAGAATTAAGACAGACAGTGGGTGCTGAGTCTCCAGTGGAGAAGTCGCGCCGAGCCTGCGGAGAACACGGCACCGCCCTGAGGCGGGGGGCAGTGCCGGGAAGAGGCCCTGCGGCAGCCGATGGCGAAGCTCGCTAACGCGGCAGCCTCTGCCCCCGGCCCCGGCCCCGGCCCCGGCCCCGCCGCGTCCCCCCGCTCCCGGTTCCCGTCCCGGCTCCTTCGGGGACTCCGCCCGCGGCCGCCCGGGGTTCCCTCCCAGCGCCCGCTGCTCACGTGACCCACAGTGAGGACCGTACCACCCCGCGGGGGGAGCGCGGCCCGCTCCCGGGGCGGCCCCCGCGGGTCGCAGGCTGCCGCTCGTCCCTTCTCGTGTTCCCGGTGATCAAACACCACTGTTCCCACTCTGCGCTGTGACAGCTGGACGGGTGTAGCGGCGCGAGGGGAGGAGGCGCCTTCTATGCCTCCTCATGTCCCCTCTCCCTTGAGGTAATGGCTCCGCCCGGCCCATGTGGGCAGTGCGGCCCTGGGCCGAGCCACTGCTGCAGCCGGGGAGGTAGCTGTTCCCCAGGAGAACGGCGGGACGGCCAGCTCAGTCCCACGGTACGAACGGGCTTCTCATCTCTCTCTCTCCTACTTTTTTCTCCATCTTCGCGCTTCTCCGCGGCGTCGACGGGCGCGCGGGCGAGGAGCTGTCTGCCCCTGTCCCCCCCCCCCAGCTGGCAGTGAGGGTGGTACGGCCGGTGGGTCAGTCGGTGTCAGGCGCCCGCGGACACGGGCCGGGCCGGGGGAGCCGCGGTGAGCGGGGTCTCCGGGCACGGGGAGCCGGGACTGGGCCGGGGGTGACCGGGCACGGGGAACCGGACACGGGGCCCGGCAGGATAGGCCGGCCCGGGTCCGGCAGGGCCTGAGGCGTTCGGATCCGCGGGCGCTCAGCAGGGCCGGACCGTTCCTGAGGCTCCGGGCACGGGGGTCGGGTCTGTGTGACCTCAGCCTTGATCCAGAGGAGGCCACCAAGTTGGTCAGAGGAGAGGAGCACCTCTCCTTTGAGGAAAGGCTGGAAGAATAGGGATTGTTCAGCCTAGAAAACAGAAGCCTTGGGGGTGACCTAACTGTGGCCTTCCAGTACCTAAAGGAACTTACAGGAAAAATGGGGCAAGACTTTACAGGGGTCTGGAGTGACAGGACAAGCTTCAAACTGACAGCGGGGCTAGATGGGATATTGGGAAGAAATTTGCGCTGTGAGGGTGGTGAGGCCCTGGCAGAGGTTGGCCGGAGAAGCTGTGGCTACCCCATCCCTGGAAGTGTTCAAGCCAGGTTGGACAGGGCTTGGAGCAACCTGGGATAATGGAACGTGTCCCTGCCCATGGCAGGAGGTTGTACTGGATGATTTTCAAGGTCCCTTCCAACCCAAACCATTCCGGGACTCCCTGAACCTGTCCCTGTAAGACTGGAGGTGTCTGGGCATGAGGGGTTGGTCCAGCCTCATTCACCCCCGTGGGGCTTGAGGTGTCCTGGCTCAGTGTCCAGGATATGGGCACAGCAGGTTGGGTTGCTCGAGCCCGTCCCATCAGTACACAGAAGGTTGGTCCTGGATCAGTGGAATGCCCAGGAGGGTGTTGGAGTCACCATCCCTGGAGGGGTTTAAGGAAAGACTGGATGTGGCACTCAGTGTTCTGGTCTGGGTGTCAAGGTGGGGATCTCAAGTTGGACTCGATGGTCTTGGAGTTCCCAGGCTCAGGCTGAGCTTAAGGCCAGCTGTTCCTGGAGGGATGCAGAACAGGACTGGCACCAGTGAGGCCTGAGAGATGCTATGATACCCCGTGTGCTGACCGTGTGCTCTCTCCCTGGCTGCAGGAGGTCTGGCAGGTGTGCTGAGCCCTCACTATGAACGCTATCGTTGCTCTGTGCCATTTCTGTGAGCTCCACGGCCCTCGCACCCTGTTCTGCACCGAGGTCCTGCATTCACCACTCCCGCAGGGCGCCGGCAGCGGGGACATCTCCGGGCAGAATGAACAGGCAGAAGAGGAGGAAGGTGGGATTCAGATGAGCAGCCGGATCCGCTCACACAGCCCGGCTGAAGGGGCCAGCGCCGACTCCAGCAGCCCAGGGCCAAAGAAATCAGACATGTGTGAGGCAAGTGTGAAAATCTGTGTATGGGCATTGGTGTCCTTGGCTTGGCTAAAGGGCTCTGGGATTCTCTGATGTAAATTCAATTGTTTAGAGAGAAAAAAATGTGAACAGAACTTGTTTTGTATGTGTCAGTGCCAGAAGATCTCCAAGTCCTCATGAACTGCAAGCTAGCCCTAAGTCTAATCCTAATGATCCATCACAAGAGGATGGAGGAGCTGTTGTTGAATACATACACCTTGACAGGACCTTGAGGTCTTTAAGCTCTGTGATTCTGTGATTCTCTTGTGGATAAGAAATACTTTCCTAATCCTCAAAGAGCATTTACTTTGTTAGATTAGGTCAGATCATTTATTAATAATAATTTTAAGAGCAGTATTGGTTAGGAAACATATAAAAAGCAAAATCAATTAAAACAATAGGAAAAATGTATATTCTCAGTCGTTCAGGGCTGTTCAGCCTGGAGAACAGAACTTTGTGTGGAGACCTCACAGCAACCTTCCAGTGTCTGAATGGGCCTGTAGGGAATCCAGAGAGGGACTCTTCATCAGAAACTGCAGTGATAGGACAAGGAGCAGTGTGTTGAAACTGAAAGAGGGGGAATTTAGGTTGGATATACTAAAGAAATTTTTCCCTGTCAGGGTGGTGAGGCCCTGGCACAGGTTGCCCCATCCCTGGAAGTGTCCAAGGCCAGGTTGGACCGGGCTTAGGGCAACCTGGGACAGTGGGAGGTGTCCCTGCCCATGGCAGGGGGTGGAACGAGGTGATCTTTAAGGTCCCTTCCAACCCAAACCATTCCATGATTCCATGATTCTCATACTTGTCTTCTATCAGTACTTGCTCTGACATATTTATTATTTACTTTCCCTTCAGCTGTAGAGCCAGTTTTGTTTGGCCAGTTGGTTTCACAGCTGCTGTAACTGAACTTTACCAGCTGTAGAGCCAGCACCAAGTTCACAATGAAATTAAATAGTGGAAAATGAGCATAAGAACAGAGGAAGTATATCAGAGTTTTGTGTGAGGAGCTGAGCTCAAATCCTGACCCTGATTCACATTCCTTGTGTTCTGAGTCTTTGTGTTCCTGTCTGTGTGTGTGAATAACATTTTACGGTGTTTTGGAGGGAACAAAGCTTCAGAACTCTTTGGAAACCCGAGATAACTGCACTCTCATTTATGGCTGGATGTGCTTTTCTGCCTTCAGGGCTGCCGCTCTCTTGCAGGAGGACACCCGGGGTACGTCAGCCACGACAAAGAGACCTCGATCAAGTACGTCAGCCACCAGCACCCAAACCACCCCCAGCTGTTCAGCATCGTGCGCCAGGCCTGCGTCCGCAGCCTCAGCTGTGAGGTACCTGCCTTGGAGGACAGGGAAACACTATTTATGGCTCCTGTATCACTTCAGATCCAAGATATTTCTTAGCTGATCCTGGCTGCTCTGTGCGGACTGAAACACTGAGGGAACGAGGTGGAAAGACAGGCGCAGAAGTCTGTTTATTCCAGAATTGGTGGTATTTTTTAAGCTTGATCTTTGATAAGCTTGAGGGTTCCTTCCTCTCATGTTGTGAGGCTAAAAATATCCCCTTCTTGGTTTCATTCCTTGTGCTTATTAATTTTCATTGTAAGATAACCTATTCTTGTAAAAACCTCCGAATCTGTTGTTGAGTGCCCTTTGTAGACCATTAATATTCATCCTCTAACAGATATGAAGGAAAAACCTTACAGATTAATGAGCAGTTGTGTGTCAGGATCAGCAAAATTCCTTCTGGATTCTCAGTATTGTAGTTGAATGGAGCTGAATTCTTAAAATACAGTTAAATGTAAGGATTTGGAGTGTTTGTAGGATACCTCTGGAGGGCTGTTGGACCACACTTTTGGGGTAGTAGTGTAAAAAGGCTTCATTTATTTACCAAGTGGGTGTTAAAGTGCAGGAAGCTGTTTAGTTGGTTACTCTGTGATGTATTTAATGACTTTGGTGTGTGTCCCTTCCCTTCAGGTCTGCCCAGGACGTGAAGGCCCAATTTTTTTTGGAGATGAACAGCATGGTTTTGTGTTCAGCCACACCTTCTTTATCAAAGACAGCCTGGCTCGAGGTTTCCAGCGCTGGTACAGCATCATCACCATCATGATGGACCGGATTTACCTCATCAACTCCTGGCCTTTCTTGCTGGGAAAAATCAGAGGCATCATTGATGAGCTCCAGGGCAAAGCGCTGAAGGTGGGTCAGTGCAGAGTTCCTGTGACTCAATGTTAGTGCAGCATCACGGTCCCTGATTGACAGCTGAGTCAAAAAGCTGATCCAGCTCATGCCAGGGTAATTGTTAAGATTGACACAAGGAGAATGGTGTGTATCCCCATCCCTGGAAGTCTTCACAGCCAGGTTGGACAGGGCTTGGAGCAACCTGGTCTAGTGGAAGATGTCCCTGCATGTGGCAGGGTGGTTGGAACAAGTTGAATTTTAAGGTCCTTTCCAACCCAAACCATTCCAGGATTCTGTGTTTGGCATGTAGGAGGGAAGGAACAGGGTATTTTTGTCACTTGAAACACTTGATGCTTTTTACAGGCCTGGTAGACAACAGCTCTGTTACAAATGCAAGTAAGTAAATCTGGGGAGGACAGTGATTTTGGAGCACAGATGTTACCTAGTGATAATTTTAGTCCATCTAAGAATAAGATGTCCCTTCTCTCTGTTTTCCTGTAACTGGATAGGTCTGTGTGACGCACCCTTTTCACTTGGTATTTTTGTTGTGACTTTTTGGCTGAGCTCTGTGCAAACACTGAATCTCTTTCAGTCTGTGACGCTGCCCTTGTTGTGTGTGCAGGTGTTTGAAGCAGAGCAGTTTGGGTGCCCCCAGCGTGCCCAGCGCATGAACACAGCCTTCACCCCCTTCCTGCACCAGCGCAACGGGAACGCCGCCCGCTCCCTGACATCCCTGACCAATGACGAGAACCTCTGGGCCTGTCTGCACACCTCCTTTGCTTGGTAATGCGCTGCTGTTCTCAGCTTGTACACCTCCTTCCTGAGGAGGATATTGCCATATCCTGAAAGACTGGGAATGTGATTTGAGTGTTTGGGTATTTTTTTTTTTTTTTGAGGTAATACTTAGACTTTGCTGAGTAGCATCTGAACTGGAAAGAGCCAACACTGATGCCTTTAGGACAAATAAATGTCTTTTTACTGTGAAGTAAAACTAATGTGGCAGCTAATAGAGGCCATGGCTGTGCAGATGGAAAGGTTTTGCAGTGTGGAAGTGTGGAAGGATAAAAGATGCTCCTACCCCCAGTGTGTTGCACCCCGAATTCACATGTGACAGACCGTGGTGGTTCACCTCGGAGTGCCTCTGTGTTGGGATCAGCAGCGTGGGACATGCAGCCATTGGGCTCTGAGAGAGTCCAGTTGCTCCAGTGCCTGACTGGTTCATTAAACTTCCCTGGAAAGATGCCACAGGGAGGGTTGCAACACTGGCATGTGATTTGGATGGGGGATAAGCATGCTGCACTAAGAAATTGCAGAGCAATGGGATGTGGGTGACTTTGCATGGCAGGGATTGTAAGATGGGCCGATAGTCCCACACTGATGAAAGCACAGGGATGTGCTGGTTAGTGCTGGAGTTTTTATTGACATCATGGCACCAAGTGTCTTACTTGGCAAGCTGCATGAACCCTGCTACTCTTCCTTTCAATGTCTCCAGGCTTCTGAAAGCTTGTGGTAGCCGGCTTACAGAGAAGCTTCTGGAGGGAGCACCCACAGAAGACACCCTTGTTCAGATGGAGAAACTTGCAGGTGAGCTAGAAGTTTCCAGAGCTGCAAAGACCCTCTGAGAATGCTTTAGATGGTGAAACCCTGGGTCCTTTGATCAGCATCTTAAGCACAAACATTGCTCATCTCCTTTACCTTCATGGTAGTCCCTGAAGCAGCTGATCCACTCTCCCATCTGGAGATGGCTCTGACAGGAATGTGAAATCCAGGCACCTCAAAGGCTCTCTGCACGTGGTGTTTGTCACTTGAGTAGCAGTGTTGCATCATCAAGATTGTTCTCTCTGGCTGGGCTGGCCCTCCCAACGAATCTCTATAGCCAGGAGGATTTGCAGTCACAACATATGCATTTCTTGCTTCTTTTTCTACAAACTTTCTAAAAGTAAAGGATCATAGTTTTTTTTTTCCTGCATTGAATTATTTTATCAACCCATTTAGACTAGAGTCTACAAAGCTTTGGCTATAACTTTTAAAACAAGAATAGAGAACATAGCTGATAAAAAAATATGACTTTCTGTTCTGTAGAAGATGAAAAATTCCTTCTTGACCCTTGAGTAGTTATTTTTATCTGAATTAACACGTCATTAACACTTTGGTGTGTCTGTGCTGCTGCCAGTACTTTCAGTTACTGTGTTCTGAGCTCTCTCTTCCCACATACACCCATGTGGGCACTTTCCAGTTTCCATTCCTAGACAGCAGCAATTTTTATGACCACTCTGGCTTTTTTTTTTTTTCGCTAGATCTGAAAGAAGAGTCAGAAGGCTGGGATGGTTCTGAGGAAGAAGAGAAGCCTTCTTCCCAGCCAGATGTTGTGGAAGGGCAGGAGCTGTCCAAAAGCTCCCCTGAAACATCTCTGATGCCAGATTGCAACAGCTGGAACATAGCTCACAGAAGGTTGTCTGTCTTTCGCTCTCTCAGGCACATGAGACAGGTAAGAAAGGGTGCTGAGTCCACAAGCTCTTTTCTCCTGATAATGCCTTTTTTTTTAAAAGATACATTTATTTCCTGCAATCTGCACATGTCCTGGTGCTGTGTTCAGCACAGTGCCTGCCCAGCCAGGAACATGATGTGAACTGCATCTCCAGGCATGCTCCCTTCCTCATGTGGGCCTCTGGTGATCATCAGTCATGTGGGGTGGAGTCAGATGATTTCTCTCAAATTCTGCACTTCTCTTCTTCCCAAGAGCAGTAATTTAATACAGAGGTTGTGCAGCATCTTTAAAGCCAAGTAATATTTGCCTTTAAAAAAAGTGTTTCAGAGAGGAAAAATAATTTACAAATAGAATAAATTATTCTGTGCAGATCTTGCTTTTCTCCAGTGCTCCCAGTGACCTGGCTGAGGGGGAAGGTTCATGTGCTAAATTTCCATGTTTGTTCCTGCTGTTCAGTTCTAGCCATTTTCCTACCTGTCACTCATGTTTTTAACGGGGCAAACTGGACATTTCACTCATTTTTGTAACCAATGCAGAATGCTTTGGGTTTTTTTTTTCCAGGTTCTTGGGGCATCAGCATTCCGAATGCTAGCTTGGCATGTTCTGATGGGGAACCAGGTCATCTGGAAAGCTCGAGATATGGATCTTGTCCAGTCTGCCTTTGATGTGCTACGGGTAGAAACATTTATTTCTTGGCTGCATATTTTTACATGTATTTCTCTACTGCTCCAGCCTTTATAATGATCTGCCCCGATATGTAATCTTGTGAAGAGTGTGTTCTAAATTATGTGGTTTTTGAGAAAAACAACAATTAAAAGGCCCAAAAAAACATGCACAACCTTTGGGTGTCTTGCTTGTCCTCAGCGACTGCATGGGCTCTCAAGCTGAGTAGGTTACTTCGATCCTCCAAATCAGGAGCATCTGCCTAAGCAGTGCTCCAGCTCTTGGTCAGCCCTGAAGTCAGGGAGACAATTGTCCTTTAGTTTTACTTCCAGAGTTTCTCTTGACTGGTTTCCTTCCCCCTGCAGACGATGCTGCCCATCGGGTGTGTGCGGATCATCCCCTACAGTGACCAGTATGAGGAGGCCTATCGGTGCAACTTCCTAGGCCTGAGCCCACATGTCCAAATCCCACCCCACATCCTGTCATCTGGTAAGAACCTCTTGCAGAACCTTCTCCTCTTGCTGTCATCTCATGTTAAAGGACACCAGATTTTTAATTTTTTTTAAATAAGTATTGCCTGCATGAAATAAAGCCTGAACTGCTTCATTTTGTTTTCCCCATGTCTTTGCCTGGTCAGTGACTAAAAGATGTGACACCTTCTCTAGGCACTGCCCATAGCAGGGTCTGTAGCTGTGTTTTGGAATCTGCCCTAGCACAGCTCACGTTCTTTTGGACTCTTGTTGCTCCAGAGTTTGCTGTCCTCGTGGAAGTCCGCACTGCCACCCGCTCCAGCCTCTACCCAACCCTGTTTGATGATGAGCAGTCCCTCAACAAGTATGAGTTCATTGTCACCAGTGGGAGCCCTGTTGCAGCAGATCGAGGTGGGTGCTTTGAAAGCAGAAAGAACCTCTGTCACTGAGATTCAAAGAGCATCTTGATCTTTAACTGGTTTTCATGTACTGGCCCTTAAGGAGGTTGGAGTAGAAGCTGGGTCAATATTCAGCTGGGGTTTAGCTGTTTGAGGTGAGGTTCACCACAGATTGTTCAATTATAAAAGATTTGTTCTCCCAGATCAGCATTTTGCCTATTAATTTTCATAAATGAGAAATGGATTCTGTAACATACGTGTAAGAAAAATTGTAGGGAAATTCTGTAGCCTACACTTTCAATCCTGGAATACTTGAGTATTTATTTTGAGTAAGACTAACTTGTAAGGACCACAACATCACTAATTTTCCACATTCCACTTGATAGCCAAATATGACTGATAGAGAAATACCCAGACTTTTTTATATAATTTTACCTACTTCCTTCCAGCAGTTGAACATGTGCACTTAAGGTGTGATTTGAGTAAGGTCCATCAGTCTCATGTTTTCTGTGAAGTCTTAATTTAGATGAATTGGCCTCACTGAGTGTCTCAAAAGACATGGCAGATGACTCATCCTTCCTCTCTGTCCCTGAAGGTAGAGAAGCAAAGCAGAGACTTCTCTCTACGTAGTGCTCTTCCTATTGCACATGTATGAATACACCAGTCTATTTTCCATCCAATCAGTGGCATGTCCAGAAACTTCTGGACAAAAATAATCACTGGAAGGTCTTTTCTCCACCACACCATCAAACTTACTAGGGAAAAAAGTCTCCTAGGGACTTCCAAAAAGTGGTCCAGGAATGCCTTGGGTTGGTTGCTGGTTTATTTTTTCTCTAAGTATCCTGGAACTGCCCTTAACAAGAGGAACATTAAATCAAGAGTAAGTTGAGGGTTCATATTTTTATATGTATGTACAAAGCATGAAGGCTTTTTCATAACCTTTTGTTTTTAAGGATCTTTTGATAAGGGCACAACAAAAGATAAGCAGCAGTTAAGAAGTGGGGCTGAAGAAAACAAAGGCCCCTGAACCTGTTTTGATGTCCCAGGGTCCTTCACTGAATTCCATGTTGCTTCTTGGATCAGATGGTTTTCTAATGGGATGATCTTCAGCTCCTCTTCCATGGAAATGAAATCCCAGCAGGCCACTGGGGGATATATTTAAGAAGTAGTAGTAAGGGTGTAAGCAGTAACCTTTGGCTTGTGTGTCCTCTTTCTCACCCTTTCCCCCTTTTTCTGCTCCTGCAGTTGGCCCAACAATCTTGAACAAGATCGAAGCTGCCCTGACCAACCAGAACCTCTCCGTGGATGTTGTGGATCAGTGCCTTGTTTGCCTGAAGGAGGAGTGGATGAAGTAAGTAGAGCTACCTTGCTTTCAGGGGAGCAGCTTTGGCACTGCTCCTAGAACAGTTACAGCAGAGTGCAGGACACACTTCAGTCCAGGTGACTTCTGCTGCAGTTCAGCAGTAGTTGGATTTACAGGAGCAAATTAAGTCAGGAGTTAAGAATTTTCTACTCTAGTCCTAAATCTCTTTTTGGCTTTAAGCAGTTCTTAACCTTTATGCTTCAGTACACACATCTGTAGGTTACCTGCATGACAACACCTGTCTGCCTCACCTTGGTTAGGAGGATTAAATATGCAAATCCCTCTCTGCCTGTCAGCGTGGCCATACCCCAGCACAGGTAACACCCAAACACATGCCCAGGTTCTGCCTTCAGGCACTGCATTTCAGAGATGCAGGTAGCTGTAAAGGAAGACCAGTCAGTCATGTGAAATAATTGATGGAATATCACGAGTTTGTGAATTTACCTGAAGGCCAGATGGGCCCTGGATTTGTCTCGCAGGGAAGATTCCCAGTTGTCACTATTAATTGTTCTACTTTCTGCTAGAGTGAAAAAACCAAACTAGAAATATGCCATTATTACTGCAAATGAGTCATCTCCCTAACTAATCCCCCTCCTTCATCAAAGCATGAGAATAGTTTCCATGAAACACTGGTTGAAGGATTTATTAACATTTAGTTGCAGTAGGTCCCAAGAGAAGCTCCAGTTCCTCCTTGTTCCCTGTTTGATGCGTGCGAGTCCATTTGATAATGACAGGAATCTCTTGTTCCTGCAGTAAAGTGAAAGTCCTCTTTAAATTCACTAAAGTGGACAGCAGACCCAAGGAGGATACCCAAAAACTGCTGAGCATTCTGGGAGCTGCAGAGGAGGACAATGTCAAGCTTCTCAAGTTCTGGATGACCGGCCTGAGCAAGACGTACAAGTCCCACCTGATGTCAACAGTTCGCAGCCCAACGTCCTCAGAGTCCCGGAATTAAAGGGTGCCCAACCTCCCCTGCTGCCTTCAGAGAAGAGCAGGGAACCCTGGTTACCTCTGCTGAGCCTGCAGCATGTGCTTTAGGTGGATAGTGAGGCTTCATCACTATTCTCCTCGTCCTCAAACCAACTTGAAGAGTGACTTGAGTCTTTTCTACTTGCTGTGAGACTGGACTAATAAGTGCTAATCCACAGTGCTTCTGTCTCTCCTGGAACTCAGCTCAATCTAGATGTGCACACTCGAGACTAAAACACAGCAATGCTCAAAGAACCAGCTAAATTAATTAAAATCCCATCCTGTCCTCATTAAGCCTCATGGTGTGGCAGCAGGCCTCACCTTTGGATTCCTTGGCAGGCCTGTGACAACATCCAGAACTCCTGGGAGTGCATATGGTTAATCTCACTGAAATCCCTCATAAATCTCCTAAATGCCTGAGAGAACAAGAACCAAAAATAAGAGACACGTCACAGGGTATGGATCACATGTAAATTATTTCAAACGACTTTGTGCTCAGATTTAAGAGACTATTTTCTGCTGTAGCATAAGTCAGGATATCCCACGGGAGTCCTGTCACTCCTCTTTATTTATTTATATCTTAACTTGAGACGGTTTTAGCATTTGCTTTGGAAATCTTGTCTGGGAGGGTGAATTGTAAAATAAGAAGTCTCAAAATGCAGCCTGCTTGCCTCTCAGAGGGGAAAATACTCGCCTTGTTTTGCCTGTGGTTGCAGAACTTCCAGGTAATTAAGATAACCTCGCCAGGATAAGGTTCTCTTCTGTCTTTTTTAGCTTCCTAATTAAGTTAAGCAGAAGAGATTCAACCTGTAGGTGCTCCCTTATATAACTCTATAGTAGCCATTTTTGCTTAATAGTTGATGAAAACCTTGGTGCATTTTTTAATTACCTAACCAGATATTCCTTATCTGTACTGTAAGGAATCACTGTTTCTGTTGTGAAGTCTGGGATTTATGTCTTTTTTTTGTTTTTCTGGATCATTATTGGGAACACTTGACATTACCACAGATATTTTGAACAAGCTAAAGGCAGGTTTTACCCAGGTGACCTTCTACACTCACTCAAGCTCAGAGAGGATGTTCCAGCTTGTCACAAGTTCTGTTCTTATATATAAAATATGCAGGTTGATTTTTGTCTGGAACATCTGTAAAATGGAGACAGGCATTAAATCTCATAAGAGCTATTTTTGTAAAATGAACAAAGCCTGGTTTTGTGTTCATTTTCAATGTGTGTGTGTGTTGTGGGGGGGGGAAGCAGCAATTGATCCACAAAATTCCTGCATCCATAGCCAAAATCTAATGTAGAGGATTTAATATAGTTCTTTTCTGCTTATCTTTGTATTAGTTTCTTGTAGACTGATCTAGTACTCTTTATTTTAAAACTATTCTGGTCCAGTCCAGAGCTGCGTAACAGAGCAGGTGAGTTTGGCATCATTTGACATTGAGACCTTTTTGATTGCTGAACTGGTTTTGTCTTTTGAAAAATTCAGCTCTCCCAAGCAATCCAACAAACCTACTCCAGTGGTTTGTTCCAAAACAACAAAAGGTTGGTTGGTCACGAGATCGAGCCCGAGGCTGCTGCTTCTCCCTTGCTCTTGGTGAGTCGTGCACGATGTTGATCCCTCTCCATCCTGACCTGAACCGAGGCCGTCATGGACAACCAGACTCAGTTTTGAGCCAGGGCAAGGAAACCACTAACTTAACACTTATAAAATGCCCACAGGAAAGAAGGGGGAGAGCTGCCAAGTGAGTGAACCTACACCCCAGCTGTGCTTGCCTGCCAAAACACATCTATATGTGGGATTACCAAATGATTGCCTGGGCAGGTTCCTGCAGCTCGCAGGTGAGGCCGCGGGTGCTCCCTTTGCCATCAACAAGAGCTGGAATGTGCACAACTTAATTAACAAAAGCATCATGTCTGCAGACATCTTTCACCACCCTCCTTCCCTCCAAATGATACGCCTTAGAGACAAACTGATTGATGCTGGATAAATATTCCAATGTGATTTCTGCCTGGCTGAGCAGCGTGTACCTGGGAGCGAGGTGGGAGCGGTGAGCGCTGCAGCTGCTGGGTGATGGACCCAGTGCTGGGTGACTGCTGGCTGCAGTTACAGACAAAGCCTTTTTGTACTGGTTCTGCCACCCCTGTCTCCTCAGCCAGGCAGGGTCCAGCAGGTCATTGTCCCCCTCTATTCTGCCCTCATGAGACTCCACCTGCAGAGCTGCCTCCAGCTCTGGGGCCAACAACATCACAAGGATGTGGAGCTGCTGGAGCAAGTCCTGAGGAGGCCACAAAGATGCTCCAAGGGATGGAGCCCCTCTGCTCTGGAGAGAGGCTGGGAGAGCTGGGGGTGTTCACTTGGAGAAGAGAAGGCTCCAGGGAGACCTAAGAGCCCCTTCCAGGGCCTAAAAGGGCTCCAGGAGAGCTGGAGAGGGACTGGGGTGACAGGACACAGGGTATGGCTTCCCAGTGCCAGAGGGCAGGGATGGATGGGATATTGGGAAGGAATTCCACCCTGAGGGTGCTGAGCCCCTGGCACAGGGTGCCCAGAGAAGCTGTGGCTGCCCCATCCCTGGAAGTGTGCAAGGCCAGGCCGGATGGGGCTTGGAGCACCCTGGGATAGTGGAAGGTGTCCCTGCCCATGGCAGGGGGTTGGAACTGGATGACCTTTGAGATCCCTTCGAACCCAAGCCATTCTCGGATTAAAGGATGTGTTGTGTGTCTGCAGCGTCCACGGTCGGTGTGTGGTGAAGGATTCGGTGTCAGAGTTTCGCTGCCTGGGAAGGGGTCGGCGTTTGGGGAAGGGAGGGCAGGCTCGGTGCCGGGATTTCGCAGCCCGGCCCAGCCCCTTGTGGCGGCCACTCCTCCCCACAGGCCGCTCCCGCCTCTGCCGCGGCTGCGCGGGCCGGGCCGGGCCGGGCCATGTGGGCTCTGGGGGCTGTGGGGGGTGCGCGGGGCGCGGCGCTGGCGGCGGCGGCGGTGACCGCGGTGGCGCTGGCGGTGTTGGCCTGGCGGCGGGCCCGGCCCGTGCGGGAGGTGCTGTTCTTCCCTTCGCGGCCCTGCTGCATCGAGGCGCTGCTGGCCGAGGCGGCCCAGCCCGGGGCGCCCGCCCGGCCCTGCCCGTGCCCGCTGCCGAGCGGCGACACCGCCCTGAGCCGCCTCGTGCGCCGCCTCCTCTCCGCCCGCCGCTCGCTCGACCTCTGCCTCTTCTGCTTCTCCTGCCCGCAGCTCGCCCGCGCCGTGCAGCTGCTGCACCGCCGCGGGGTCCGCGTCCGCCTCGTCACGGACGCGCAGTACATGGGGCTGCACGGCTCCCAGATCGGCCGCCTGCGCCACGCGGGTGAGCGCGGTGCAGCCGGGCATCGATCGCGGCACGGGCATGGAGCCCGGCACCCGGGGTGGCCGGGGCCCACTGCGGGGCTCGGTGACCCCTGAGAAGGTGTCTGTCTCTGCAGGGATCCAGGTGCGCCACGACCAGCACAGCGGGTACATGCACCACAAGTTCGCCATCGTGGACCGGAGGATGCTCATCACAGGCTCCCTCAACTGGACCACGCAGGCCATCCAGAGCAACCGGGAGAATGTGCTGGTCGTGGAGGACGCCGAGTATGTCAAGGCTTTTCAGGATGAGTTTGAAAGGATTTGGGAAGAATACAATCCCACCAATTACAGTTTTTTTCTCAAAGGCAATAAATGATTGAGCTGCCTTACAGGGCTAGTGGAGCATGGTAACACCCACAGATTTTATTATTATGTATAGACATCATTGTTTTGTCCATCTGGGTGTAACTTTGGTAAACATCTCCAGAGAAGTGTTCTCTGCCCTAAAATGCCACAGATCCCTTGCTGTGGGTCATTCCTGTGCTAGAGGGAATGACACAACTGTTTGGTTGTGAGGGTTACAGGCATAGAGCTGCATTCACAGGCATTAAAACTTTGGGCAGGCTCGTTGCTGAGTCCTGGTGCAGACCAGGTGTGTTCACACAGTGCTGGGCACGTGTTTCAGTGGTAAAAGGAAAGTTTTCCAGCGTGGGATATGGAATGGAATTGTAGCCAATGCCAAATGGAATTGTAGCCCAAGGGCTCCTCTACACCAGTAACTAAAGGAGAGATAAAAGGGCTACAGCAGTTACGAGCTTCTATAGATTAAGTGCCTCAGTTATATTCCCTGTTGGCATTAATTGTTGAAAGTTTGTCAAAGGAAATTTGTGGGAAATAGCAAAAATGTTAAAGTTTTGATTGTGCATGTTTCCTTTGGTTAAAGGCTAGCAGAGCTCCAGTGTAAAAGCATGAGCACAGATAGTAATGACAGCTTCTCTTCCAGCAAGGAAGTGTAGGGAAGTCTGGAAGGAAATGAGAGAAACGGTTCTTTGGGATAAGTGTTTGTCTGGAGAGCAGACATGGCTGCAGTTGGGTCATCCACTTCAGGAGAGGTCTGGAAACCCTGGTTCTTTCAGGTGTTGGGATGCCATGCCATGGTCTGTGCCCTCTCCTGGCAGCACCAGGCTGGGGACAGTGAGGGGAGGGAGGCGGCATCTCCATCCCTGCAACTCAGGGTGGAACAAAGATGATGTAAACCTGAGTATTTCAAACTCTAAATAATGTCTGTGTAATAATTGTTTTATACTAAATAGAAAGTGCCTTAATAGTTCTCCAAATTGATATTCTGTTACCAGTTTTGTTACTAGTAGTGCTGCGATTGGCACTGTTAAATAAAGCATTTTCACAGAAAACATCAATATCCTCATCTGACTTTGGCATTCCAATTCCTATAGATCCTTACTGAGATATTTATGATACACGGACATCCCCAGATTTTAGATTTGTTCAGTTCTGAGAAAGGTTGCATGGGGGAAAGAAAACTATATTGCCTCTGTGGAAGCACCTGGGGAAGGTCATTCTCCAGTAAATCCCATTCAGCAGCACTAGATTTAAACTACTTAAAATATATTATTGCTGTCAAAATGCTGCCTGTTGCATGTCCTTTGTGAAGTGAGACTAAAGGCAAACATCTCCCTTTTCAGGCTCTGACCTCTGCCCTGTTCTTCCTTCTTTTTAGAAGTAAACCTGTCACACACGGCATGCAAAGGGTGGTGCAAAAATAGTTTATTACTATATAGTTAATGTAAAGTTAGGTAATTATATTTACAAAGTAAAAATGATCAGCTACATCCAGGGGAGCCTAGCATGTCACACAAGGTTTGTAAGGAATCAATACAGTGAGAAAAAGTGACATTTCTATTACAGCGAGCAGTTGATGAGGAACGGCGGCTCTTAAAAAAGCACTGGAATAAACTGGGAGTGGAAGGGAGAAGGGAAGGAGACAGGAACTCACACACATGGAGAAACAGGAGCCTCCCACGCCCTTCCCCTTTGCAGGGGGAAAAAAATGATGTGTGAGAGACCTGAGGCTGCAGCATCCCAGCGCTGCCCGGGTCCCGCTGGCCCTGCTCCGATGCTGCTCGGCCACGCCACAGCTGGAGCTGAGGACTGGCTGCTGTGTCACATCATCACAGAAACGACCCTGGGAAATGACTCCTTCACCCTCAGTGCTCACAGTCCCCCATGGTTGTTCCCAGACACACGTGGCAGAGCACAGTGCCCAGATTTGACCCAGAACAAGTCCCCATCATTAGTCAGTCGGGTGAAGCTCTGCTCAGAGCCAAACCAAGGCCAAGCTGTTCTGAGGGCACTGGAGGAAGACTGGCCATTAACAATACCTGAACAGCCACATCAGACACCACCCACAGCCTCGCAGAGCTTCCTTCCCTCCCCCTAAACCAAACCTCCATCCTTCCAAATGATTCTTTAAACTCTCAAGTCATCCCAAACTCCAGGGGGGTGGTCACAGGCCAAGCCAGAGCGTTCCTGCTTTCTACTTACCACAGTCTCTAGTATTTTACATGCTTTGTGCTCTCTAGGTGAGAACAGTGAGTGTTCTTGTCCTGCACACAGGGTGAAGAAAGCATGAAGAAAATAATGCTAATTGCACCCATTATTTATGAGTTCAGGACCAGCTGGGTTAGTTCAATTGGTACCAACTTGTCAAGTTTCTCTAGTAAATCCCACACCCTGTTTCCTCAGCAGCCTCACACTGAGGTTGTTCCCAGCCTGGTGCTCCCTGTGCCTGCAGCAGTTCCTTGGATCTCCTTGTTGTAGTTACACTGCATTTGAAGTTACACAGTGAGTTACAGCTCGTGGCTGCGCTGCTGTGGGAGGGGTGTCTGTGCCGTGGGGGCTGTGGCTCCCTTGGGCAGCCCAAGAGCATCCCAAATGTGCTGCACAGCGTTCCTGGTGCCTCCCAAATCCGGGGGCTCGCTGTGCTCACTGCGACAGCCCCAGGTGGCTGTGCAAGGAGAGCTGTGGCTCAGCAGGGAGCTGTTGCTGTTCTCTGTAACAACAGGTCACAGTTTGCACATGCACAGCGTTGATGCCACTATCAAACACAAGATTATTGGGTCCTCTGACTGGAAAAAAATACCCCAAATTTATAGCAAAGTCGGTTACAGTGGTCAAACAGACTGTACACAATCTTTGGACAGGCACCTTCAAAGCTAAAGGCATAGATCAGCAGAAGAGGTTTGAAAAGATATTTGTAACAGTCCTCAAACCCCCAAAAAGCAGTTTATCAGGGCAGATGGGGTGGGTTGGACACATCACACTTGTTGCTCCTCTCCCAACCCACACGTGGGGCCTCTGTGCTACAATGAGACTTAAAAATCAAACCCACAACTCAGTCACAAAAGAGAACCCTCTGCAAAATACTGAGGAATAAATATTTACACTGCGTGCTTGGAATACTATACAGGCTTTAAATTACTTTTGTTTTTAAAAAAAAAGGAATAAGAAAGCTTTTTTACCTAAAAAAATGGAAAAAATTACAGAGCAAAGGCAAACCACAGCGAGTGTGTGTGTGCTTGAGTGTCCACAACAAACTGAGTATCCAAACCAGGACAAAAATGCAGAGATCATGTGGAAGTGCCATCAAATAGAGTTGGTACCAAAGTGACATATTTTGCAGTGTGAGCACTTTTTCTGCAGCCCAGTTCTCTGGTACCAAAAAAAAAAAGGAATTTTCTGGTTTGCAAGTCAGCACCAATTCTAAGCAATTGTATTTTTGAAGCAAATGAACACAATTTGCTTCTTTTTTTAATATGTGGGCAAAGAAAAGGTGACATTTAGAGAAGGATTCAGTCTGGCTCAGGGGAGATGGTGCAAATGGGAGGAAAATTTTACTCAGGAAAAATAAGATTACTTGGAGCCGACAAGAAGACACCTGTGCCTTCACTGCACTTGAGTTTTCCTAAACCTCCCTTTTTGGTTGCTATCAATAGTGTGGAGTGATGCAGAATGCAGCAGCTTGCCCACACACTTTCTAATTTAAATAGCCACTGATTAATCCCAAAAGGTGGATGAAGCCTGGAGCAGGAAGAAGCAGGAGGATAACTAAGGACCACTGCTATGAGTAAAAGGACTTCTCCCTTTATTCTCAAGCACTGTGCTCTGCAGGAATATTTCAGTTTGGGGCTGTTTATTGGTGCTGCAGGTTCTTTCTCTTTACTGTAAAGGCAGGTAAAGTGCTGCCTTCTTGCCTTGGAGAGATGCTCAGAGTCACCACAGTGAGCCCAGAACCCTCGGCAGTGGTTCAAGAACATGTGGCTGCATAAGGCACCTTCCCTCCTCCTCTTCCTCTTGGTGACCCCCAGAACCCAGAGCTCCCACCCTAAAGACACCCCAAAACATCCTTCCCACACACTGCCACAGAGGTTGCAGCTGATCCCAACAATGTCAAGGCCACTGCTCAGCCTGTCTGTACAGAAGACCAAGATCCTCCATTCATTTTTCCAGAGGAGCCCAACTTCCCCATGGAAAATGTCTGCTCCTACAAGCTAGAGCATATGAACAGGATTTGCTGGGGAATCTAAGAAAGGTAAGGTCCACATGGCAAGAAGGAGACCAGAACGTTCTGCTTGGTTGGCTAAAAAGAACAAAGTGCCATCATAAGTCTAAAGAGAAGAGGAGGAGGAGGGTGTTCTAGAGGCAGTGACATTTTGCAAGGGAAAAGCAATGACAATAAGGCCTACGTGCCATCCAAAATCCATGCTGCCTCCCATGGCCTCTGCCAGGAGATCAGAGCTCACCACGGACCTGGAGCAGCCAGGGAGGAACTGGTCGGAGAAGTGATCCAGGCAGGTCAGGGTAGGAAGGTTCCCAGGTTCTCCAGTGCCCAGATTATGGAAGTGCTGTGGTGAGCTTGGATGCAGTGACTGGCTGCACATCCACACATCCGAGGGCATGTGCTGCTGACGAGGGAAAGGCTTTGTATCCAACAGGTTGAGCCTCTTTCCTACCCTGCTCCCATCTCCAGGACTTCCATGCACACCAAGGCACGCAGAGCTTTCCAGCAGGAACAGGCGTTCTGCCCCCTGCAAGGTGCTGGCATCCTGGCTGGGGACAAGCGGGGCTCCTCTGGGCAGGACCGGCTGCCAAGTGCTGCCACGAGTGCCCCAGGAGGTGCCAAGCCGGACACTTGGCCACGGCAAGGCCACACAAGCTGGACGAGCTGATTCACACTGTGGTTCAATGACACCGTGTCCTGCTGAGGGTCTGGTGGCTGGAACAGAGATGCTGCTCCCAGGAGGATGAAGGTAACTCTGGCAGCTGCCATAGTCCAGCCTGGTACAACTGGCGGTGGCTTCACCAGCCCCGCAGGGCTCTGAGAGCTGCGCCTGTGCCACCCACCTGACCCAAAACCAGCAGGGAAGTACTGGGGGCTGCTGGCCTCAACCTCAGCTGAGTCCCCGAAGGAAGAGGAAGCTCTGCTCCACATGAAGGCCACGGTATCTTCCACATCCCAGCCTGAAGCCATGTGGTCACTCAGCACCCAACCAGACTGGGAAGCCAATGTGCCGGAGTCTCCTTCAGCCCTGGTGACTGGAGAGGCAGGACTTGGGATCTTTCCAAGTGGCATCTTGAGATTTAGCCTGGGATGAAGCCCACACCTGCAAAGCAGCACAGGCTTCTGCTAAGAAGCCTCTGCTCAGCTGGCTGTTACCATCTAAGTGCTACCAGCTCCTCATCCCTTCGTTTGTATCCATTTATCAGCCTCATGGTGCTCAACTGTATGTTTTAAATACAAAAGCTATTAGGACTGAGAAGGTCTGAAGCACATACTGGTTTTGAGATTTTTATTTCAGGAAAAGATTAAAGAATTAAAATAGGAGCTGCCCTGCTGACAAGAAGAGTTGAATTCAAGAAGCTGGTAAAAAAGGAGCATTATATGCATTGAGCACTGTGCATTTTCAGTCAATATTGGCTCTACTTTCTACTCTACTTTCCTTTGACTAGGAAAAGGGAGTTTCACATGCGCACAGACCCTGGGATACACGGGATTCAATGAGAGGAAGGGAGTAACAGCAAAAAAAAAAAGAGTGCTGGGCTTGATCTAACAGAGGCAAGAAAGTGATCTTACAGCTCGGCCCCTGGAACACCAACTCCGACCACCAGCGAGACGGGAGCGAGGACGCGCCGACAGGGCCGAGTCGATGGTGCACTTCAGTAGCTGCAGCTCCCCATCCATAACCACCTGGGCAGCCACCGAAGCCCAGTGAGCTTCAGTGGCACCTACATTCAGGATACGGCACAGTCACGGGGCAGGAGAATCACTTCTTGCATCCTTCTCCAGCGAGATGTCAGTGTTGTACCTCCAGGCTGCGGACGCTGGCACGGACTCACGCTCCCCAGCAGCTTCCCCCGGGCCTTCCCCCCTTGTAGGTGCAAGTAATGCAGTCGAGATCAATGGTTAGATCAGGCTCCTGGTGTGCTCTGAGCACGGGGTCTCTAGACAGCAGTAAGAGCTCGGTCTGGCTGACACCACCCAGGCCCTGCTCGCTCTTCCCGACAGAGCTATAGCTTATTAACAGGCTACTGAGCCTTAATACTGACACTTAGTGTAATGGTTTACAGTAAAGAAAGGATTCTCCTACAAAGCGCCAAAGAGAGGGGGGGAAAAACCCCACTCCAATCCCTTCCTCTCCCTCTCAGAGTCTCTGGAGCATCTCACAAGCAGGGAAAGGAGCCAGGGAGGCGAGGGGGGGGCACCGCCACCGCGGCGCTGGGTCCCGTTGGGGCATCAGGACGAACGACAGCGAGGACATCGTAAGGAACGAGAGACAAACGGTGCTGGTGCTGTGCTGCCTCAAGCTGGGAGGTGCGCGTGGTCAAGCGGAGCGGGGAGAACTAGTCTTTCTTCAAGTCCCTGGATTCAAAAAGCTTCAGGCGTTCTTGCACAGTCAGGCCTTCCTTCAGACTCTGGGAGAGACAAAAGACAGAGAGCGTTGGGGCACGGGCGGGCGCCTGGCGTGCGGAGAGGCAGCGATGCTCAGGCAAAGGAGACGTGGCAGCGAGGAATGGGCTCCTTGGCGGAGGATTAGTGGGACATGCTGAGAGAGAACACACGGTTATGGAGGGTGGTTACTGCCTTGAGACAGGGTGAGATTGCAATGAACCAGGCGACGAACCAGAAGCAAATGAGAGGCACATCATGCTGCAAGCGGGATTAGCTGACTTGGGAATGACCCCCGGAGCTCACAGGACACTGCTGGATGGGGCAATTCCAGCGGAGGGAGCCCTGGGCAGGCCAGCTCGGATCTGCTACGCTGAAGCCCCAGGATGCTGAGCAGGACCTGCAGGCTGGTCCCCCCCTGCCTCCTGCACAGCTGTGGCACCCATGGGGACAGTCCTGGCTCCACTCCATGCAGGATTTGCTCAAGAAACCCTGGAAAGTGGTGTGTGCTGCCAGCAACCATCACACCCCTTCTCTCACCCCACTCTGGGACTCTCCCAAACCAAAGCTGCCTCGACTGCCCACGGTTAGACAGAGGACTCCTAAATGCTGTTCAGGTCTGGCAGGCCCTGATGGCTGATCCATTTCAGATGCAGCATCCAGATTTCAAGGCACAACTCTCAGCTGGACAGCAGCCCCCTGGCATTTGGAATTGTGAAATCCATTACCTACACATGGGGACTCAGCAGCACAGCACTGAGAGGGGCAGAAACCCAGAAATAAATTGCCTGCCTCCTGCAGGACAGATTTAAACTGAAACCAGCCTGAGGGGATGCACTAGCCTAATGCCAGCCTCCCTCGTTCCTGCAGCCCCAAACCTGTGGTGTGAGAGACTGAGGAGAGCAAAGCATTGGGTGGTGAGTTGTCCCTGTGGATGAGGAGGCACAGCCACCTCCCAACCCTAAAACAGCCCCCATAGCCAGGGCTCTGCCCCTCTGTGCCCCACTGCCCATCCCCACCCCACAGCTCTGTCTGCCAGCCCACTCCTTGGAACTTGCAAGGAATTTATGCTGCAGCCGGAACATTATTTGCTTTACAAATAGCAACAAATGCTTTACAAATAAGACTTGGCACCTTCAAAGGCATAGACTGGAGGGATGGAAATCAGCTCCTGTGAGGAAAGTCTGAGGGAATTGGGATTCAGCCTGGAGAAGAGAAGGCTCAAGGAGACCTTAGAACACCTTCCAGTGCCTAAAGGGGCTCCAAGAGAGATGGAGAGGGACTTTGGACAAGGCATGGAGTGACAGGACAAGGGGGAATGGCTTCACACTGACAGAGAGCAGGGTTAGATGGGATACTGGGAAGAAATTCTTCCCTGTGAGGGTGGGGAGGCCCTGGCACAGGTGCCCAGAGCTGTGGCTGCCCCTTCCTTGGAAGTGTCCAAGGCCAGGCTGGATGGGGCTTGGAGCAACTTGATCCAGTGGAAGGTGTCCCTGCCCATGGCAGGGGGTTGGAAACAAGATGATTTTTAAGGTGCCTTCCAACCCAACCCAACCCATTCTTTGATTCCATGATCCTACTATCAGGCAGCCACCTCCCCTTTTCCTTTCCCTTCCCCAGCCATGGTGCCAGAGGACTGTTCTATCACAGCAGCAGGTTGGACTTCTGGGCTGAGTTTTCCTTCCCATGTGTTTATCAAGGCAGGACTCCATGATAAACTTGCCCCAAGGCTGTGCAGATTCCTATGGTTACTGTATTTCTGGAGATGTTTTTCCTCCCACAGGCCCACAAACACAGAAGGGCTTTGCTAGGCAGCACGGAAATGAAAGCACTAAATTGGATTGAATTTCCAAACGCCATGTGCTCTCCTTCCAACAGGCAGCAGAGTCACCTGGGATGTGAGTCTCTGAGCACACACTTCCTAAAGGAAGTTTACTTTGGGCCTCTTTAAATGGGAGCAGCTCGTGCATTCCAGTTCTCGCATCTGATTTCTCAGTGGATGGAAGGAGACACCAGGAATCATCAGACTGTTCTGCCTGATGGCACAAATTCCAGCAAAGTCAGCCCCAGGGCAGTCCCACAACCCATTTCAGTTGCTGATGAGGAGAGCCTGATGAAGTGAGACTAATGTAGGATGATATCTGTGATAAAGGGATCTTCCTACAGACTTCCTGGGGCTCTCCAGCCATCGTGCTGGGAGCTCCCCTCTCCTAATCTGCCTCTGCAGGTGCTCCCACCTCAGTCTTTGCCATGGGCCAGGAAATTCACTATTGCTCCAATTAATGGAGATACCTGGCTCATAGGGTCAGCCTCATTTCTCATCATCTCCCTCCTTTTGCTGGATGAGTTTGGAAGCCTTGGAGGCTCAGGGACGGAGAACAGGATGAGAAGGTTACTGGGCAGGGAAGACTCTTGCTCAGGCATGGATCAACCTGAAGAAGCAGCACTTGTGGATAAAGGAAATTAGGGCAGTCCAGGACATCCCCTCTGCAGCTGAGGTGGCTGAGACCATTTTCCATGCTCCAGGCTGTCATGGGAAGTATACTTAAAGGCATCTCTGACTATTCCTGCATCTGGCTAACAGCAAAACAGGTGTTTTCCTACGAGACCTGGACGGTGCTGAGTTTAGTCTGAGGCATGCAGAGTCATTCAGGCATGCACACTCAGTGTCCCACACTCCCAACACAGCAAACAGGAAAACATGCCCCACCACGTCCAAATCCTCTCCGTCACGATGAGCTGTGTTGGTGAGGGTGGGAAGAGCAGGAAAAAGCCATATTCCCCAGGGAAGAGGCAGAGAAACTGCGTTTCACACAGATCTTGGGTGCACCGACTTCTCCCCTTCCCTTCCCTTCCCCCAGGAAAAGAATTAGCAGTGAATAAACCCGTCAGTCAGTCATTAAGAGAAGGAGGGCTCTGGTTTGGCAGGGAGGTGTGAGCAGTGCATGCAGAGGTTGGGCCGCTCTGGAGGCGGCTGCGGTGCTGGGTGGGTGCCGATGTGTTTACCTATGTGGCAGGGAACCTGGACTCGGGTTCATTTCAGTTATCCCATGAGACCTGCTCAATAACGGACTGTTGAAGGAAAAAGCAAAATAAAACAAAAAAACAAAAACAAAAGAAGAAGCTCATAAATCCCAAATGAATTGGCGCTGGCGCCGCCCCAGCCCCCCGACCCACAGTGATGCACTGGCACAGCCCCTGCTTCCTCTCCTCTCCTTCCTCACCAAGCAACACACATGGGGACCACACAGAAAGTGATCTGAGTTGAAGTGGTGAAGGGAAACTCAACACTGGAGTGGCCCAGCAGGTCTGGGCTCTCTGTGTTCACTGGGTGCAGCGCAGACACCCCACGCTGAGGAGCTGCTGCTCGCAGAGCTCCGAGTGTTTCCCCACATGGGCAGCGAGCTCGAAGCATTCTGCCTGCCCTGCAAGGGCCCAACCACTTCAAACATCAGCATGAGACACCAGGTGAGAGGCAAAGCAGGTTTGCTCATGCTGAGCTTCCTCCCAACTGCCCTGTGTTTAATGCTGACTCCTAATCAGCAATATTTGCCCTTCCTTATCCCTGTGGTCACACGTGATGTAACTGGCTGCCAAGGAGAGCTTGGCACAGCATCACTGGGCTTTGGGATCAACAGCAAGCACAGAAGGACCACAGAAGCACAGGGCCATCTGCACCATGTTAACACACATGCAAAGTGTGTGTTAAATATGCCCAGGACTCAGGCACTGCTGATACACATGAAGACAAAAATCTTGCAGTGATGAACATTAAAACTAGAATGATGTGCACATTTCCACCTAAATTTCAGCTGAAAAGAGGGAGCAGATACTGGGATAGTCCTCCTGTGAAAGACCAAAGAACAGGGTAAACTCCAGCCTTTTTTCCAACCAGGGAGCAGCTTCATGCCTCCATCTGAGCAGGGTCAGAGTGAGGGAGTGGGCCCTGCCTGGCTGCACAGTCTGTCCTTTTGCAGTAAAAAGCCATCCAAGCTAGCACTAGTGGCTGGGAAATTCTTAGTTTTCTTCCCCTGCCCACTTCTTCCCACTTGGGATCCCCACCGAAGAGAAATGCTGGGCATTCCTCACTCCCATCCCACGGGGCAGGACATCTGAGCTCACCTTTGACCTGATATTCCTTAGTTGCCGGCTAACACTGGATCTGTCTTTCTTCAAGAAATCAGGGTTGCTTTTTGATTTCATAATATCTGGGAAGAAGCAAAAGAAGTGGGATTAGCCTGGTGCCCACTGCCTTCCTGCAAGGACAGGGCTGGGGCTCTGCCCTCCCAGCCCAGGAAAGTGCCCCGATGAGCCCGACTCTTAGTGCTGCCCTAAGGGCAGAGAGGGCTTTTGGGCATCCCTGCATCACAAGGTTTTCCTGATGCAAAATGCCAGAAGGCTTTCAAAGCCCATCAGCTTTGGGTTGGAAGGCCAAGTCCTACACTCAGACCCATTACTGCACAAGGGTTTGTACTCTGGGATTCCCTGTTAGCTCAGGACACCCAGGACTGCTTAGAGCTGCTGGAGGAGGACTGACCATATCCCGATACAGTGGTGTTCACAGGGGATTTCTCTCCCTGAGCTTCTGTGGCTGCTTTCAGCTGCTCTTTCAACCTGCTGATATCACAGTCTGCCTTGGCCTTCACGATGCTCAGCTCCGTGTAGATGTCTTTGTACTTGTCGCTGGCGTATTTCTTATCCTGGCAAGGGAACAAGAACAACCCGATGGAGCCAGACAGACAGCTGGAGCCGAGGGGTTTGTGGATGCACTGAAGAGGAGCTTGGCAAATGCCGGCGGAAGAAGAGCCGGCAGCAGGAGAAAGGCTTGGCCAGGGCAACACACACCCTCGGAGCTGCTTCCAACAGCGATATGGGACTGCGGGAACGGAGACAGGCGGAGAGCTGAGAGCCAAGGGCAAGCACACAGTGCTGCCCGTGCGTGCAGCCCCTCGGCTACAGGGCTGTTTGTGGCTTTTCGTTTTAGCCAAGACACAGAATTCAAGCAGAATTCCCAGAAATGGCCTTGGCTTGTCCAGAGCAAACCAGTTCCACTGCTGCGAGGCTGGGCAGATCTCTAACACTGATTGTTTGTGCCATTTAAATCTGATCTGATGTGACAGAAAATGGGGAAATCATGCTGAAAGGAATGTTTTCCCACACTGTGTCCTTTGTGGGGTAAGTCTTAAATTGATACATGGAGTGTTTTACTGATGACACCAAAATGGGTATTGAATTACATTCAGGGGAAAAATTAAATATGGTTTCATATCTGGGTGTAAATGGGCTGAAATCTAAGCACAGACACTCAGGAGCAGAGCACAGTAAGAGGATTTGCAGAACCACCCCTGGCATTACCCTTAGTGCTGTCTGCAGCTCGTCTTTGAGGGAGCTGATCTCCTGCTTCAGGTACTGGATTTCAGATTCTTTGACCCGGAGCAGGACCTGTGGGAACAAAAACCAGCATCTTTGCACCTGAGCAGACACAGTGTGACACCTGCTGTACCCAGTGACAATCAAGCCAAGGGCTAGAGACTCAGCCCCATGCCAGCACCACAAAGTCTCTGGTCCACCCGTCTTCTGCTTCTCCCAGGAAAAGTCCTCCTGAATCTCTTGGGAACTTGCCCAAGCTTGCAGTGCTGACGCGCTCCCTGCACACCCCAGTTTCTGTCCCCACTGCTCTGCATGGATTGGATCCTGGGGACAAGCAGGGACTGCAGAAGGAAGAGTTGAGTGTCTGGCTCGACATGGTGAGAAGGGAAGATTAGGACCCCAGAATCTCCTGGCCTCACGCAGCCCATGATGACAGCGCTGACCAGCCATGAGAGCTGACTGGGGGACAGATGGCTGTGACACCTCCCAGCTGTGACACACTCCTGGGGTACACAGCACTTGTGCCCACCCACATGCCCCTCTGCAGAACTCACCTCCAGCTCGTAGGCGTCCTTGCCCTGCGTGAGAGGCGACCCAGCAGCCTCTCCCCCGCCCTCCCCGGTCAGCAGGGTCCGCAATCGCGTGATCTCCGCAGCCAGGCGGTTATTCAGCTCCTGGGAAGAGGGGGAGAGCCGTTGTGGGAAGGGGGAGCACAGCCATGGCTCAGCACGGAGCCCACCGTCACCTGGGCAGGGACCCTCACCTGGTTGTGGGCGTTGAGCTCCTGGTTCTCCCGCTGGCACTGGCGGAGGGCCTGCCTCTCAGCCTCCAGCGCCTGCGCCAGGTGGGCATTCTCCAAACACTTCTGGGAATACTGCTCCGAAAGCACCTCCAGCTCCCGCTGCACCGACTGCAGCTCCTCCCTGCGGAACACACACCGGGGTAGTGCCCTCTCCACACACCCCCCCCCCCCATGCCCATCCTTCCTTCAGCATCCCAGGAAAACCCAACAGGGAGCTAAGGATGAGGATTGCATATTCCTTTTGGGGAAAAACTCAAGCCCAGAGCAAGTCAACTCTTCCCTCTCCTGGCAGAGCCAATGCTTGGGCACCAAAGGGGACAGGAGGCCATTCTCTCAGAGGTTAAGTAGCAGAACTTTCTCAGGTTTCCAAAAACTGAGCTGAGATCTATCAAAATCTACCTATGAGAAATTCTTCCCTGTGAGGGTGGTGAGGCTTTGGCACAGGTTTCCCAGGGAAGCTGTGGCTGCTCCACCCCTGGAAGTGTCCAGGGCCACGTTGGACAGGACTTGGGGCAACCTGGGATAGTGGAAGGTACCCTGGAATGAGGTGAGCTTTAAGGTCCCTTCCAACCAAACCATTCCAGGATTCTAAGTTTGCTCTGGGCACTCGGGACCAGGTGTATTTGCACACCTCCCCATCTTATATAGATGTATCAAGGTTGATAAAGCTGACAGGCAGCTCTGCTCAGTTCCCACAGGAGGACATGGAAAAAGCTCAGCGCTTCCTCCTCGCCTTTTGAACAACCCCGTTGCTGCAGCTGCATGAAAGGCAGCACTGGCTGCACATCTGCTACTTCTGGAGACCAAAAAGCAGCTATTTTGGGTAATGTGGGGACATTGACCTGGAGCCTGAAAGATTATGGGCAACCAGGAGGCTCTGATGGATGCAGCTGGGTCGGGACCAAGGGAAAAGGCCCCTGCAACAACAGGTTTGCCCCGAACTCAACGCCAAAATCAAATGGGAGAGAGGGGTCTCCCACACATGATTTCCCTGCAAGATGGCAGGAGACAGAGAATGGTAATGGTCTTACAGGTACTGCCTTCGGAGGGCCTCGATGTCGGCGTTGACGCTGCTGATCTGGGAGCGCTGGGACTTCTCCAGCTCCCGCTCCAGCTCCTCCCTGTGTGCGTTCTTCATGGCTTCGATGGCTGTGAGGGGCAGCACAGTGTTAGCACCCAGCATGCTCCACCCATGGGTGGTTCTTTTGAGTTTTTGTTCATTTCTTAAAGGAACAAAACCGAAGTCACCCCTGCAAACCTCACACTGCTTCACAGCCCCTTCAGTCTGTGCCCCAGCTGCAAAAGGGCTTCTGCAAATCCCGCTTTTTAACAAGTCCAAATGATTGTCCACTTCAAACATTGTTTCCTGGACTGTGAGACTCCTAAGGCAGAGCCCCTGAAGTGCAGTGTTTTAACATTTCCTGGAGCACTGAAGAATGAATTCAATGTGGAATTGACAATAATTTAACCACAGGAATGACTAATGCCTTTCTGACTTGGAATGGAAAACAAATCAAACTATGTAACACCCAAAGATAGGGGTACCAAGCCTGGAGAAAGACCAGGAGATGGGCACCAAACTTGGAGGACCAGATGGTCCTCCATCCAAAACATCTTTCCCAAAAGCCCTTTCCCATTCCCTGTGCAGCCTACCCAACCCTCATCCCATCCCTGCCCTGCTCCTCAATGAAGCCAACGCCACCCCCACATCCCCATCACCACAGAGCTGCCCCACCATGGGGGACCCCTCTGGTACCTGAGATGGTGGCAGCCGTCTCCTCTGCCAGCAGGCGATCCTTCTCCTCCCGCAGCTTTTCCAGCTCCCGCTGGTGCTGCCGCTGCAGGTCCTCGATCTTCTTCTGGTGCGTCTCCTCCATGGCTGCAAAGCCCCTCTCACATGTTGCCTGCGAAGGGAGGAGGGGAAAGGGTTGGCCCAGGAGCACAGGGCCGGTGCCACGGCAGTGGGGAGCCCACCAGGAGCCACACGCCAGCGGGCAGCTCAGCTCCCCAGGTCCAGCATGGATCTTCTGCTTCCCCAGCCATGGAGCAGGATGGACCTTGCAAAGGTCAAGGCTTGTCCTGCAGTCACTTGACCCCTGACAGCTCCAGGGAAAGGGACACACAGGAGCAGACCTGGTTTAGGGGCAGACCTGGTTTAGGGGCAGACCCGGTTGGGGAATGCAAATATATGTCAAAAAAATAACCAAAAAAACCCTTTTGTGCACCTTCTGCACCCCTCCTGCTCTTTTCAATGCCTGTTTTTTTCAGCCTCTGGGTGGAAGGAAGATGACGTGACAGCAAGAGGATCTTAATTCCCAACCGAGTATTGCTACAAATGCTGCAGGGACGATTACTTGCTAACTGAATTACTAGGAAAGAACTCCGGTCAGGACACAGGAGCAGCAATTTGGGGAGTTGGGATTCATCAGGGGTGAGGTCCTGAATTCCTGCCTGGTCCTTCTGCCCCTGGCACAGCCCCCACTCCTGCCTTTGCAGCAGACAAATGCAAACGCCTGTTCCCAGCTCAGCTGCCAGCCCAAGCACATTGGGATCCCGGATGGACATACGCCTGCGGGACACAGACAGGACCAGCAAAGCCACAGGCAGGCCCAAGCCACGAGGGAAGAAGGGGCACACACTGGGGACAAAGTGCTGAGCCCCGTCAGGCAGCTTGGGACAAACCTGATGCCAAGTACTGCACAGGGCTTTTCCTCTTAACGACACAGGCTGGCTTTATTCCCTGATTTCAGTGGAGCTCCCCTTGATTAACACCAGTGTTTTCTGTGGAAAGTGAGAACTGTCCCCTAGGGACCTCTGGGACCCCATGGGAAATTTTAGGGGGACAAATTCACTTCACCAGTGGCAAAAGTGCTCAGGACAGTCCAACACCACTGACCCTCACTAACATACACCCCTCAGCATCACTTTGTTGGCTAATGCTCTGTTACCTACGCCTAATCCTCATTTCCAATTTTCAGCTTTGGTGTTTTTTTTCCCTCCCATTTAATTTTTAATCCCAAGGCATTCTTCACTTTCCCAGCCTTGTTTGTTTGTTTGTTTGTTTGTTTTTAAACTCCTAACTCAGTGCCAGTACCTGCCTGGACTTGGCTGTGGCACAGAGCAGCCCTGCAGGATTCTTCATTACACCCAGAATCATAGAATATGCCGAGTTGGAAGGGATCCGCAAGGATCATCAAGTCCCACTCCTGAAACAACTCTAATTTTGGAATTACACTCCTCCGTGGGAGGCTGTAGATGCTCTATTTAATGTATTGTAAATGCATTGCCACAAATCCACGTGTACAAACCCGTATCTCACAGAATCCCAGAATGGTTTGGGTTGGAAGGGACCTTAAAGCCCATCCTGTTCCAACCCCCTGCCATGGGCAGGGACACCTTCCACTTTCCCTGGTTGCTCCAAGCCTTGAACCTGGCCTTGAACACTTCCAGGGATCCAGGGGCAGCCACAGCTTCTCTGGGCACCCTGTGCCAGGGCCTCGCCACCCTCACAGGGAAGAATTCCTTCCTAGTATTAAATCTCAATCTACCATCCTTCATCTTAAGACTGTTCCCCCTTGTCCTGTCACTCCATGCCTTTGTCAAAAGTCCCTTCCAGCTCTCTTGGGAGTCCCTCTGGCACTGGAGGCACTGGAAAGAGCTCCAAGGTCTTCGTGGAGCCTTCTCTTCTCCAGGTTGTTACTCTCATGCTACTGATGCTACATTCTCCATCAAGTTCTTAAGGGAAGAATGGAGCACATTTAAGCCTCTAATTTGGGCAGGTTTCCAATCACCTGGATGGCTTTCTGACCACCACTGCTTAATTCCAATGGGATTCAGCAAAACTACTGCTCTCCCCAACCTAAAACCGGTTTTCTTTCGGCTGGAGTTGAGCCACACTTCACCCCCAGCTGAAATGTGTGTGGATCTTGTGGCTGGAAGCAAGCTCTCCCACATTTTTGCTGATTCTTAAGAGCAACTGGTCTGTGAAAGCCTCACCAACAGAGTCTCTGCATCGCTGCCCTTCTGGCTTCCTTTTCAACCTGGCAGCCTCCCTAGGTGTTGCCAGAGTCCTCTACCACCCTAAACTCACTTCTGGACTGGGAATGCTCTCCTAGGAAAAGCAAACCACCAACCCCCTTTTTTTTTTAGATGCTGGATGATCTCAAACCAGTGTTACAGCCAGTTTGACTGGTGGGGCAATTTGATCAGTGGCATTTCATTGCCAGTGGGTTTCTCTGCACCTCACCTGGGTGTTCCACAACTGTGCACTCTTTTTTGTATACAGAATTACTGTGTCCAACACCAGCGTGGTCCTTGCAGCCTCCTGCAGAGGAGCTCTGCTTTGCTATGGAATTTGGCATCTGTTTGCAGCTACTTTCCCTAGGAACGTACATTTTGAGAGCATCAAGTTTCCACTTCATCCTGCATTTTTGAAGGCAGCAGAGACAGACTGGAGATTTGATCAGACTGGGATAGGCAGAGTTGAGGAATGCTTTTAAAGGGAAGTCACAAACAAAATGTACATGTTGGGTACAAGGAGGAACACTGAGGTCTTCGTGTTGAAGGAGAGAGTGATGTTATCGAGCTACTTTGAAACTCTTTCCCTCTCCACGCAAAGACCACCTTCAGAAATCCACCCTCCCAAGCCCTCAGCAATGCATTTAGAATACCCCAGCATGGAGAAAAAGGAACACCATGCTTTACAGAGGCCTGGCTAATACTTTGGGACTTGTTTTGGCACGCTGGCTCTTCTAGAGTATGTCCCTTGGTTCGGCAAGCGAACTCCGGGACTACACACGCCCTCCCACACACTCAGCAGCAGAAAGCAGGAAGTGTTAAACATATCAAGACCTTTAGGTTTTCAAAGTCTTTCTGGTATTTTTCCCTCAAAGTGGAAGCGCTCCCCTCCAGATGTTTGTTCTCCAGCTCATCCCTCATGACGTTCATCTGGGCCTCCAGCTCCTGGATGCGTTCCCTCAGGCCGTGCATGGAGTCCGGGTCACTGCCGGGGTCCTGCCCGGTGCCACCCACCTCGCCGGCCGCCCAGGTGTCCCCAGTGCCCGGGGCCACCGTGGGTGACACCTCCGGGTGCTGCCTCTGGTACTCGTCGAGGGTCTCTTGCAGGCGCTGCAGGTTCTGGCTGTAGTGCTCCTGCAGCGCCTGCAGCTCCTCGCTGTGGATGACCTGCAGCTCCTTGATCTTGGCCTGGAACTTTTCCTCCAGCGTTTGCATCTGCTCCAGGTGATACCGCTCCATGTTCTGCTTGTCGCGGACAATGGCATCCAGCTGGTTGAGCCCCTCTGTCCTCTCAGCCTTCAGGGCATCCTCTGTCCTGTTGAGCTGCTCGATCACATTCCGGATCTCCTCCTCGTACCGCCCCTGCAGCTCACTCAGGCTCTTGCTGTGTTTATGCCCTTCCTCCTCCAAGAGCCTCCGCTGGTTGTCCAGCTGGGACACTTTTGCCTTGAGGTCGGCGTTCTCCCTCTCCAGCACGGCGATCACCTCGCTGTACTCGCCCTGCTGCTTCCTGAGCAGCTCCTCGTACTCGTCCCGCAGGAGAGACACCGTCTTCACGCGCTCCTGGCACAGCGCATCCATGCTCTGCAAGGATTCCTTGTAGGACTTCATCTCCCTCTCGTGCTCCAGCTGGACTTTGCAAGCGGCGTAACAAACCTGAGCCTGAACAATGGCATCGTGGACTAACAAAGACGAATACCGCTCCAGGTCTCCCATGCACGAATGGTAGGAAAGACTCTGGGATATCTTCAGGAGCTTCTGACAGTCTCTCATGGCCTCCTCAGGAGGCAGAGAGAGTAAGGCAACAGATATCTCCTTCAGAACACTGGATTTGTCCTTTAGTTGCTGGGCAAGATCTTCCTGAATGGAAACAAGAGCTTCACTACTATGGTCTGGTGCGCTGCCAGTCTCCTCCACCTTGGCTAATTTCTGGCATGGCGCCATTTGGAGACGGCTCCCATCCCAGGAGATCTGGGTTCTTTCTGAAGCATCTTTTTGTATTTCAAGTGCTTCAGAAATCTGGTGCATAACGCTGTCAAACTCAGGAGTCCTGTACGCTTTGATGATCTCCTCCAACATGCATTTGTGCTGCTGGAGAGCTGTTTTGGTATTATGGAGCTCTTCTTCAATTGTTTTTAACCTCTGATGAAAAGATTCTCTCATTTTCTCTGCAACAAACCCAAGTTCTGCCTTGATCAATGTAGCATCTGCTACAGCACTGAGAAAACATGGGGAAAAGCCCAAACTTGTTTCTGTTTTACCCTCAGCTTCTCCTTCTCTAGTGTTCAAGTGTGCTCTCAGCTCCTCCACCTGGCTCCAGAACTCCCCTTCCAGCAGCAGCTTTTTAGATAGGACGCTGGCCAAATCATTGGCTGTGTGAGAAACACTTGTTGGCTCCAACAAAACCACTTTGGCCGTTCCCTGGATCTCTCTCAGAAGCTGGGCTATCTCAGAGCTTGCATTTTTCAAAGACTCTGCTATTTGGTTGATGAGAGAGGCCTCAAATGCCACCTTCTCAGAAAGCCACCTCAGCTGGCTGGCGTCAAACACATCCACTCGCTGCTCCTTTGAGATGTACTCCTCTTCTCCAAAATCCCCTCCTTCTGGAGCGGGGCTTTCCGTGGTGAGGCTTTCACTCTGCTGATACTCCGATGGGACTGGCGCCCCGCTCAAGGCTTGGATTGCGTTTGATAAGGTTGTTTCCATGCTGGACAGAGTAACAAGGAACAAATCACCCTCTTTTTCCTTGTCTGATTTGGGCAAGGATCTTAGCTGCTCCCTGCACTTCTCCAAGCAAGTCAGCGCTTGATCGTTTTTCATCTGGAAACCACCCAGCTCGCTGACGTGACTTTCTACGAGCTTGAACTTTTCCTGCCTCTCGCTCTCCAGCTGCGAGATCAAAGCATTGACTTGGGACAGGCTGGTCTGAAGCTGTTCCCGCAGCTGGGACTCCGTGCTGGCCCACTGATGATGAAGGGCAATGAGCGTCTCCTGGTTATGGCCGTGCTGGCTTTCAAGCTTCATCGTCACATCTTTGAGCTTTTCCTCTGTGATGTACAGTTTGGTTTCCAGGGAATGGATGATGGAGAGGTAAGTCTCAGAATCGCTCGTCCCCGATGAGGGGTAACCCACAGCTGGCTCTGAGGACATGCTTTCTTCAGACAGAGATCTGTCCTGGCTTGTGTCTGAAGAGGTACTGCTTGTCCAGTTTTTCTCTGATCCGTCTGGATGGATGTATTTTTGACACTGGATGCTCGAGAAACGGATCCTTTGCCTCTTGGCCCCCATGATTCCTACATCAGGCTTTGCTAAGGCTTTCTGAACTAACTCTTGGTCCTGGAGCTCTACAACTTTAGATGGGGAGCCAAATTCCTCCACTTGCTTCCGGGTGGTCTCAAGAACCTCATCCTCCTCCTCCTTCAGTGCATAAGTCAGAGCTGGGAGGACATCCTGAGTTTGCAGAGCCTGCCCCAGTTGGGATGGTTGACTTTCGTCAGCCTCAAGACTGGGGCCAAGGTCTTCTGCCTCCTCAGCACATGGACCTGTGCCCACACTAGCTAATTTCTTTAAAGCCTCCTCCTTGGCCTTTAGCTTTACTTTAGTCTCCTCTAAACTGCTATCTAAAGCAACCATTTTAACCAAAGCCTCACTGAGGTCTTGATCTTTCTTCTCCACAATTCTCAAGTGCATTTCCTTAACGTGTCTCAGCTCTTCTTCTTTCTCTTTCAGCACCTCCTGCACCCCCCGGAACTGATCCGACACCTCCTCAAACGACTGCTCCAGATTGTGGTAGTTGGTCTCTTCCATTTTCAACTTTGCTTGTAGCTTTGCAACTTCATTATCTGACTCGGCCACCTGATTCATGAGCTCATGGAACCGGCACTTGATCTGATCCCTCTCTCTTTCAATCTCCCTAATGTGCTCAGCGAGCTTCTGGATGCTGGCCTCCTTCATGGCCAGCTGCTCCTCCAGCTGGTGGACGAGCTCGCTGCCTTCAAACTTGGCACTCAGCTTCTCCTTCTGCAGAATCTCCATTTGCTGCTCGCTGTTCTGCAGCTGGTTCTCGTACTCATTGGCCTTGTCCTCCACCTCCTTCAGGCTCCGTATCAAAACCTGCTTTTCCCTCTCACAGCTCTCCAGCAAAGCCTCGTAGTTCTTCTGCAGCTTCTCCTCCATGAGGACCCGCGCCTGCTCGCTGGCATTCAGCTGCCCGCTGAGGTCTGCGATCCTGTCCTGGAGCCGCTGCACTTCCTTCTGGTGGTCCCGCTGCAGAGCCTGCTGCATCTCCAGGTCCCGCAGCTCCTGGGTCTTCTCCAGCAGCAGAGCCTCCGCACTCTTCAGCTTCTGCTCGCTGGCCTTCAGCTGGGAGCTGAGCGCGGCCTCGCCGTGCTGCCACTCCTCCAGCTGCTCTTTGGCTTTCTCCTTCTCACTCCTCAGGTCGCTCTTGAGCTTGGCCAGGGTCTGCTCCTTGATGGCAAGCTCAGCTGCCGCATTACTGAGCCTCGCCTGCAGGCTCTGAATCTCGGCCTCATGGTGCCGGATCACGTCCTTGGCCTCGGCGTAGCTGCGCTTCAGCGACTGAATCTGCTGATTGATCACCTCTTGACGCTGGCATTGGGCTTCCAGCTCGCTTTGGAGGTCTTGGTTGACTTTGTGGAGCCTCTGCCAGGCACCTGATGGCGAGGCGGCCACCTCGGTCTTAAAAAAATTGATTAAATACTAGATTAGTAACACTCTTGGCTCTCCCTTCTGAGTGTCACACCTCTGGCCAGGCAGGCCACAGAAAAGCTCCTCGCAGCGACTTGGCTGCTACCCACTGCTCCAATTGGGATGATTTGTTCTTGGCACAATTTGGTTTGTTTAACCAACTTTTTTTTTTTTTTAAATGAGCGACAACTGCTTTCCAGTAACAGAAAACACTGACCACAACATCAAAACAGCTGTACAGTAACAGGCTAAATGGAAAAAAAAATAAACCCAAACTCAAACAGAACCAAAAAAAAACAATGAAAAAGAAACACCAGCAGTAAAACGGAGACAGACAGACAAGATAAAAATGCGAAGGATGAGGAGGAGGAGGAGGAGATGGAACAAGGTGGAGGAGGAAGGAACTGGTTTTTTTTTAGCGTGTTTGTTTGTTTGGTTGTGAAACAAAAAGTGCACAGTTCAGGTAACACAGTCCTACCGACCAAAAGCAACAACAGAAAGCAAGGTGACAGCAAATGACATCATATCCCACCCAAACGCAGGGCGACGGGCCAGCCGTGGTGGCGATGTCATTTCTGTGCCTGCCAAACAGGACTGAGTGGCTGCTCATCGCATTAGAGAGACGCTGTTATGCTAAAGCTTAGGGCTAGGGAGGATCTAATTTCTCTACCTGCAAAATAAAATAAACCAACAAAAGAAAAAATAAAAAGCCCGACAAGTGGAGGGAGGGAAAAGGTGTGATGAGAATGTAAAAATGAAGGAAACCAACCTTTTTGAGATTCAAACCAAAGCAATGGAGCATGCAAAGAGAAAACTCACAGAAAGCGTCATGCAAAAGGCGACAGAAATTATGTATCTTCAAAAACAAAAAATACACAGACAGGAAGAGGCGAGAGAAGCACAGTGTTAAGCCTAGGAATTTGGCCTGCCTTGCTGTACTCTGGTTGCTGATTAAGGAAAGCCCACAGATGTGACACTCAGTTATGTTAAGTTAAATTTCATGCTTTACACCAAAAACATGCAAGAACATCCGCCCGGGACAGGTTAGTATGTGCCCCCTCCCACCCACAGTGGCTGGAGCTGGGGGATGTCTCCAGCCCATTGGCCAGGAGCAGGAGCTCCTGGATTTTTCTCCCAGTAGGGATCAAGGTTAGGATGCCCCATCCCGAGGAAGCTCAGAGCAAGAGAGGGGTTACACGAGGCCAGAGAGGCTTCGCTGCATGGCACATGCATCGGAGGGGTGGCTCAGCACTGCCTCACGGAACAGGCAGTGCCTGGGTGTCCGTGCAGGGCTGGTCAGGCTGCCAAGGAGGGGTTGGTGCCTCCCAGGCAGCTCAGGAGGGATGGGCTTGGCGGCAGTCAGGCTTCTCCATCAGCTCCTCCCATAGACAATGCAGGAACCTCCCCAAAATTAGGCATGATGGAGGTGGGGGGGCACATGGAATTCAGAGGATTTGTCGAAAAAAATGCTGTGATGTTTGTCTGCAGTCTGGGGCTGCAGAATTTCCCCAGCGGCTCCACTCCCTCCACCCCAGCAGGGTTTGGTGGGGTTACTCCCTTCTACAATAGGACTTTAATCCCTCTGGCTCTCAGGAAACACAAGGGAAATCCCCAGAACAATCAGACTGGAGCAGGCAAAAGCCTCCAACCTTTCCAAAAACTCTCTCCAACTTCGAGGTCCAAGTTTGGGTCACTGCTCACTGCAGCTCAGCCTCTCTGCAGGCTTCCCCTCCTGCCACCCCTCCGCATATTGAGGCACTGTGGCCAACTTCAATCTGATGGTGGATTCAGCATCCAGTTTTTATCCCCATTCCCTGATTTTTCCAGGCTCCAGGCAAAGGGAGGTCAGATGCCTCTGCCCCAGGGAAGTGGGAGTTAAGTTACTCTTCCAGCACTGCCAAGTGAAAATGAAACTCCTCCAAGCAGGCACTGTCAGCTCGGAGACTCCAGAAATGAATTAATTACTCCTCCTGGGAGATCATGGGCAAGGAAGGCAAGATGTCCCCTTCCCTGGGCTGGCTCCACTGCCTTTGCAACTTCTTCAGGGAAAATCTTCCTGTGAGAAATAAGGATGCAAGGTTTGGCATTGACACTGGGTTTGCTGCCACAGGAGCACAGCATGCCATGCACGGCCACCTTGATCCACAGCTGGTTTGGTCAAGTAAATTTGAGCAGATCAAAAAGCTGCCCCTGCACAGAACAAGACTATGGACCCATGAGAGTAGCCAGAAGCTGCCCTGCCAGTGCCACGACTTTCTCCAGGCATGGACATTCCCAAAGGAAGGACTAGGAAAAACTCACTTTGTTTGGAGGAGGGGAGGAAAGGTTTCCCCAAGACCATCCTGTCTCTTCTGCTAGATCCTCCAAAACTCATTTCTAGGCTTTGCTAGGAATGGCATCTTGTGACAGCAGAAACCACCAAAGTGATCCAAGTTAACAGGTCATCCCAGTGCAAATCCCACTCTGGCTGGAGGGAAACGTGCCTGGGAAATACATCTGAGTGTCCTGTGTTTGCCCATGTAACGGGCACACAAAATCCCCAGCCAGGAGCAACTGGTGGGCTATAGGATGCTTGGAAAGCCTTGTGTGCACCCCACTGTCTATGGGGAACATCTCGGGCACAGAAAGGGGGAAACAGCTGTTGCAAAGGCAAACACAGTATGGGATGGATCAGAGGTGGACTTTGCTGAGGTCCCATCTGTCTGGCTCTGTTTTGTTTTCCCTTGGGAATGCTAATAGAATACCTTCTATTCCATCCCGGATCAGAGGTTTCCGTAAGCAGATGACTCTGGTCATCTAATGCTACAGAATTAGCCATGTCTGCAAGAAGGTCAAATCTCTGGGAGCTCAGTGGTGGTCACCCAGGATGTCCCCATGAACACCGCAGACAGAAGCCCACCAGGGACCCCCCCGGGCACAGGGAAGATGGAGCTCCCTCTCCTCCCTGCTCTCCTACCTGCAACACGTAGCCCTCCCGGGCGCTCTGCTCCCGGCCCAGAGCCACTTTCAGCTGATCCTGCAGGTGCCGGTTCTGCTCCAGGAGCTCCAGGGCCTCCTTCTGCTTCTGCTCCAGCTGGAGAGACACAAACAAAGACAGCGTCCAGGGAGTGGGAAGGGGGTCAGCCATGAGGAACAAGTGGCTTGGAGAGGGCACAGAGCAGAATGAACGGAGTTTTTGATGGCACCACTGCTCTGCTCTGCTCTGGGACCTGGATTTCATCTTGCCAGGAAAATCCCTCCCCTCTGAAAGAACTTATTTATGCAATAGTGTAATTTGTAAAGCTCACTGTGGCAAAGGATGAATGGCACCAGCTCGTGCCAGGCACGACCCTGGCAAATCCCAGCCCAGTTCAGCTTGGTGATATTCCTGGTTACTCCATGAGAAAAGGTTACCCCTTTCATTCCCACTAATTCACCTTAATCCCAGCTAGCAACAACCTTTGTTATCCCAGGCACGGAACTCTTCCAAGTAAGCTGAGTCTCCTCCATTCTTTTCCAAATATCTTAAGACTATTTGAGGTAGGCTCCACAAAAAGGGAACCTTTGTGGTGTGTGCTGCAACTCAAGGCAGTTTATAACTGCAGACACAAATCTCTACAGCTGCAGAGGCACAGAGGATTAGGAGCTTGAATTTGTAGTCTGGTTGATACACCTCGATTGTACTCATTTCATCAGAGACAGGCTGGCTACAACCAACATAAATCAGGCTGCACTGGCTGGGAGAGGTAAGGAAGTACCAGGCCATAAGAACAGCCCTTTCTGTAGCTGTGGGAAACATGAAAGCTGTTGGCAGGGCCAAACAGGAATGTTCAGCAGATCTGTGCCCTGCCAGCTCCTCAAGGAGCCTACAGCACCCCTACTAGTCGCTATTATGAAGGAGGAATAAATATAGCTATTTTTAAGCCTATTTCAGGCTTCCTACAGTCACCCCAGTGGCCTGAAAGCCTTTCTGGCAGGCAGCCTGTACCCTACACACCCCTTTACCTCCTTCTCCAGCAGTGTGGTCAGGTGCTGCTTCGTCAGCCCCTCTTCCCGGTCCTCGGCGTGGGCGAGGTGCAGGGGTGTGATGGGGATCTGCTTCTCCTCCCGCAGCGGGGTGGTCTCCACCTGGTGCCAGCGCTGCTCAATCTCCACGTGGACGTTCTGCGATTTGATGTCTGCAGGGACAGGCAGGATCCGTTCCACCTCCATCCTCAGTGCCTCTTCCGACCCTGCCCCATCCACGGCATCGATCATCTCGAAGCGCTTGCGCCGCTCCTCCCGCCGCCGGGCCCGCTCCCGCTCCAGCTCTCCCGGGTCGGCGTCGGCGGCTCCGCTGTCCCTGGGGAAGGCGGCCGAGCCACTACTGGAGGAGTCTGAAGCGTTTGCACGCTCCTGCACCAGGGCCTGCTGGATGGGGCGAAATTCAGCCCAGTCAAAGGTCTTGGACCGTCCCTCTCGTCGGCGTTCCCGGGCACGGCTCCGCTTCTGCTCTGTGTCCAGCTCGGCTTGTTCCGCATCCGGCTTCTCGCTCGGCTTTGGACCAGTCTCGAAGGAAGAGCTTGTTTTGCTTTTCTCTTCCGGCAGTGAGCTGCGAGGACAGAGAGAGGGTGAAGGGAAGTGTCAGTGGGTGCTGGATATGGCTGGGCGCTCCCATGCATGCCTCGAAGAGCCAGGTGGAAAAGGGCTGCTGGAAGCCCAAGCCAATGCCACGTGGGTGCCCCCATCCCTCCGTCTCCCCTTGCCTCTCGGGCACAGGAGCTGCTGCTGCCCTTCCCCAGGTTGTGCTGGTGTGCAAAGCCTTGGTGCAAGCGGCCCCGGCTGCTCCTGGGACACTCTGGCACCTGGAGAGCGGCTGATCCCAACCTCGTTCCTCCTTGGCTGCCACACTGGGGCCAGTCACCATGACCAAGCAGCAACCTGCGGCTGAAGCAGCAACCCCAAACTGTGCTGTGAGAGGTTCCAACAGCTCCTCCAGCCCCCTGGCTGTGGGGCTCCATGCACACCCTGGCTGGCACGGCCATAGTCACGTGCTTGTCGGAAGGATGCCACCAATCCCACCAAAGCCTGGCTGGCTTTGGAGCTGTGGGGTGGAGAAGCACAAAGCAGCTCTAAGAGTCTTGGGCAACAAGGGGAAGGTTTCCCTTCAGCTTGGGAAAGTATTAATGGGTCGAAAACTTCTCCGTGCCACTATCTGCACTGAAGGCACAGACATCCCCGGGGCACCCAGCCCCACAGGCAGCACGGGCACCCCCCCTGGCACTGGGCAGTCCCCAGTTTGGGCAGGTCAGTGCAGCAAGGGGAGTGAGTAATTCAACACATCATGGAAATCACTGAAAACGCCAATTTCTCAAGCAAGGAATGATTTTTAGTGCTGAGTTAGAGGGTGGTAGGTTGAGGGGGGAGACATACTCATCAAGCAGGGAAGGCAATACCATTTCCAACCTACAGATAATCCATAATGCAATATTAGCTTATTAAATACAGACATGCCAGCCCTGCAACATGCAGATCAAAATTAAACCAGAAAACAGCAGTATGCTAAGTCTGTGGAGGAAGCCTGTCCCAAGGGAGTGGCGGGCACTTGCTGAACCCTCTTTCCTACCCAAAGCTCCCGAGCTGCCTCCCGAGGCACAGTCCTGCTGCTCAGGCTGACTCCTGGCTCTCCCTGCTTCCAGTACAACCATAGCATCCCCAGCCTCCAGCAGGGACTCAACAAGCTTCCTGGAAGAGCTGGAAAGCAGCTCACTGGGCCCTTCACTGCAGGCTCTGACCCATGGGACCACATGCATGGGGACCACTGTGACTGGGAGGAGCAGCAGCAGCACCAGCAGCAACAGCAGCATCACGGCTTCTCCCACCTCAGAAACACACCCCAGCCCCCAGCCAAGAACCTCATGGATGTGCATACGCCCAAAAAAAGGATGGAGCAGAAGAGATGGCTCTGCGTGGGCTAGTATCTTCCGATGCACTGTCATCCACCAGAAAACCACAGGCTCAGTAGAGCTGGGTTTCGAGAGACTCTGGCAGTTACAGGCTAAAACCAGCTCAAAGATAATTCCTTCTTCAGTGCTGTCACTTGCAGCTAATAAAATAAACCCAGAAAGCACGACGATGAAATGTCACTGCTCCTCACCCATGATACTGCACAATTCCAAAGCCAGGCTCTCAATCTGGAGTCAGTTAGTGATTACAGCTGCATTTTAAAGTAAAGAGAGGATGAGATTGAGTCTTAAAATGGAGAAGAGTGTTAGGAAAAAAATGGGGGTCCTGGGGCCCCCCAGATGGTGTTGGGACACAAAAATTATGCTGCTCTAAATCCCACGTGGAAGAATCTTGGCATTTCTAGAGGTGACATCTCTCACGAGCTCATTTCTCCTCTGCTGCTTTCCAAAGGGCACAGGATGTGTGTCAGGGAGCGGAGGGACGGCTGCTGGGAATGAAGTGAAGACACTCAGAACGTTGACCCAAAGTCTCTCGTTTCATCTCCTGCAAGTGCCCCATGGCTATTAACTCTGCTCAAACATTTCACATCTCCTCCACCACAGAGAAATTAATTCATATCACACAGGAAAGGGGGGGTGGGGGGGTCTTTGCCTCCCAATGATATTTATAGGTCAAAATAAAAAGGGTTTTTTCTAATAGGAATGGGTGTGGGAGTGGTGCAAGCTGCGAGCTGAGCACACTGTGGCAAGAAGCGCACAAAGGCTGCAGGGAACTGGGGAGCACTGGAGAACCCAGCCTCATAAGGGCTGTGAGCTGAACATGGATCCAGTTCTGAAGCAGCAACTTCGTTCACGGGGGTATTTTCTATTTGCCCCATCATCATTAGCAGCCTACAATTAGTGCCTCTGCAGATTGCGGGGCACTGCTGAGGGCAGGGAGCAGCGCAGCATCTGCTCCCCATGCCGGCTGCTGACACATGCAGCAATGTAAACCATCACTAGGGCTCAAGAAACCAAGACAAGGTGTGTTTGGCTGGGTGGAGCCACGGCAGCAGGCTCATGAGACATGGCCAGGGCTGCAGGAGTGTGCGGGGTGGGACCATCCCTGGGGATGGGTGAGCACTGCTGCCATCCCAGCACACCGAGCACAACGTCCTGCCTGCCCCCTGGCCACACCGTGCCAATGCTTGGCACCCCTCCATGCTGAGCCTTGGGCAGTCTGTCCTTTGGCCTTCCAGCAGCCCCCTTCACCAGCTGCTCCCCGGGTGCAGAATGTAAGGACATCCCAAAGCCAGGTGGGATGGGCTGGATACCCCACGCTGCTGCAAAGGGCTGCCAGGCAGGCACCAGTGAACACAGCCCTGCTCCACACACAGCACAGGACTCCTCAGCAACGTGACTAACCCACACCAGCCTCGACCCCGGCCGACACCAGCTCGGTGGGAAACAACAGAAGCACACACATCATTCCCTTTCCCCAGCTCAGGATTGATTCATGGTCTGTTTGTGCAGCGTAACAAGTGACTGCCCAACCGGGACCTGCGCCTGGACCCTCGCAGAGGGAAAGCCAAGTGAAACCACTTTGTGTGGGCTTGGAGCAGGTGCAGACAGTGAGCACAGGGCTATCGTGCTGCAGTAACCTGTGAGCAACCATAAATACATCTGGCTCTTTAAAGGCAGAGAGGTCCCCTCAAATTTCCTTGGTCTTCATCTTCATATCTAGTCACATCGGAAGATACCAGTGTGGGGAAATCAAGGGTCAAGACCAGGTTGCTTCTTTCCTTCTCTCTGGCTTTTATTTAAAGGAAAAAAAAAAAGGAAAGGGGGGAAGAAAAGAAAGAAAAATAAATGGAAACTGCAGGACTTCCCATCTGAGGTGCAGAAAAGGAGGAGCATGCAGTGAATCACGAGATATACAAACCACAGAACGTTAATACAGGAGAGAACACAGTTTTCCAACCTGGGCTTCAGCACGGATAGTTTCAAAGAGAAGTTTTTCCTGGGATTGCATGGAAATCAAACATACACAGGAGTGAGGAGAGAGGCGACTTCCCCGAGACCCCCGCGAGATCCAGCAGAGCTCGGGCAGGGCTGGGAAACAAGTGGCTGAGGGCTAAGCAGGATAGGGAAGGAGAGGCTGGAGCACCTCCAGGTCAACGGCACTGGGTGAGAAGAGCCATTCCATCAACACAGGGACAAACCTGGCAAAAACCTGCTGGCTGCAGCTACAGTAAGGACAGGAGATGGAGTTAGTGGTGAGGCCGTGTCCACACAGCCTGTAAGAGGTGGCCTGTACAAGTGTGGCCAGCACAGACAGCTGTGAGGAGGCCAAACACCCTGCACCCACAGCCAAAAGCGCCTACAGAAAGTACTCTGTGACGCAGGGGGTTCCCTTCCTCTGGCACTGATGCACAAGGAGAGACCAGCAGCAGCTTTCTGGAAGATCAAAAGAGGAGGGAAGACGATTTGCTGGCTGAAGTTTAAAACAGATCAGAGCCAAACAGCTTCTAAACTGAACCCTGGGCTCCTGCTGCTGTGACCCATAGAGAGGCTGGGCAGCTCGTGCTGAACAGTAGCCAGAGGAAAGGGTGAACCCAGCACAACTGAATCCAAATGTTTTCACAATACCTGGTGGGAATCCAGAGGAGCCTTGATATAGGAACAGTATTTCATATTCCTATGCACAAATTAAAACCACATTTTCAACCCTCTTTGAAATCTGCACGCATAAGAGTAACTCAGTGTCCCCACAAAGTGTATCCAAATTAAGCTCAGAGAGACGTGAGAAAGAGCTGCAGCTTCCAGGAACAGACAGGCTCAGAAAGAGGAAAGAAAAGGGATAAGGGACGAGTTACTCCTGCAAACCACACAACTGCAGGGGCTGCTGCAGTCCCCCCTTACCTTGTTACATCGGGAGCAGTGGTGGGGCGAACGTGCTTCATGATGGTCTGGATCCAGTTGCGGCGAATGCCCGACGTCATGGCAGAGAGGGTGAACTCCCCTTCCTTTGTCTACAAAGAGAGAAGGAACAGCTCAGAGCAGGTGACTGCACCTAGCAGCAGCTTCCCAACTCCCCAAGACCACCCTGCACCTATCCCCAAGCCCCCAGTGCTGGGGTACTGCTTGCTGGCCACACAGAGGTCAAACCCAGCCCCTCTGTCCCCTAGCACACTCCCAGCAGGAATTAGCATTTCTCAGCAATCAGACTGATTCTGCCACAGGTGAGACCCTAAGGCTGTGACAAAACCTTCCCTTTCCCCTCCTTCCTTTTCTGACAGCCAAAAAACTGGCTCTCAAACCCAAGGCCAGAGCTCTCTGGAGCACTGTGGGGGGTGCTGAGCGGCCTCTCTTGGGTGTTTGGGGAGATGTTCCCCTTGTCACGGACAAGCATTCCCACCAGCTGGACTCATCCTCCTCCCCATGTTTTCCTTACATGGATCTGGAAGCCGTAGTTCCGCTGAACTGGGTACTCAGTGACATCATAGCACGTGGATAAATCAATTTCTCCATCCAGGTCAGCTGCCTGCAGAGGGAAGAGGTAAAATAAGCCACAAAGCTTTGCAGCCCCAAAGCATGGTGGGCTCGCAGGGAGACACAGCAGGTCCCTGAGAAGCACAAAGGGCCTGAAGGGGCTCCGGGACTTCGGTATCTGGCAATGGGGGCCCTGAGGGAAGCAGTGACCTGCCCAGGGTCTGTTTGGGAGCACCAGGAGCTGCCCTGTAATGGGTTGAACACTGACAGAAGACACTTACCTCCTCTGCCACTGAATCCCGGTAGTATCTCAGGCTCTGGTCAGTCAGCACAAACCAGTGCTTCTTCCACTAGGAAACAACCAAGATGGAGCAGTTACAATCCTGCTCCTTCCCCACCACTGTATTCATGGCTGCTCGTCACAGGTCACCCGGCAGAGTCACCCTGCAGGAGGCAGCTCGATGCCCGTCCCTCCCAGCTCCACACCTGACTTCATCAAGGCCCCTCCATGAGAAAGGGGAGACCCAAACAGGCAGCAAGGCAGGGGACAGTGATGGTTTGCACCACCAGGACCCCGAATTCCCCGGTGCAGAGCACCAGACCCTGCACGTGACAGCGACACTGTGAGAGCCACAGGGCAGTCACAGCCTCCCCATTAGCTCCACTGCAAGACGAGGCTTTTAGGGATTGCACTTAAAGCCTTTTTAGCACAAAAAACAAGCAGTAAAACATTCATGTTTTATCTGCAGTACCTAGAAATTGAGCTGGGAGTCTATTCCTGGCCCTTGCTCTATACAAATCTGTCTCCTGCATGCTTCCAGCACAGGCTCACCCAAGGCAGCTTTCAGTCAATACAGCACTCGCTCCAGCTGCCAGTTCCCCTTTGGCTGTCTATGGATGTGTCCTTGGACCAGGGGTACCCACAGTAGAGCCTGGGCCACCCACAGCCACAGGCAAATTGCCCTCAGTTGCCCTTGACAGCTGAGCAGGAGGGAAGGAAATCCAGGGAAGGGGTGGTTTGCTAACAGCCAGGGCCATCCATGCTGCCTCGGCACCAGTGCCCACTCCTAAGGCTCCAATAGGGCAGAACATCCTGCATCCCTTTGGCAACTGGCAGCAGGAAAGTGGCACCAGCTGCTTCTCTCAGTGCCATTTATTTATTTATTGGCCTTGCCATTTCCCTGGCACTCAGGAGACTTTACCTGAGCCTCATTTCTGACACCAAAGAGGTCGCTGGGTCACAAGGGAGATGAGACTAATAAATAGGGAACAGGAACATGAAACCTGTGCTGCCATTCAAGCTGCCCTGGATCCCTAGAAACCCATTATATGATATCCACCTTTGAAACCTCCCCCAGACAGAGCAGCAGGAACTCCCACTTCAAGATAGCCCAATACTGATCCACCCAGGACATTGGGGCTCCATCAGCACCAAGAGCTACTCCACGCGCAGCCAGTACAGCCAGGATGTTGAAGTGAGCTGCCAGAAACCAGGACTAACCACAGCACCAAACACTGACACGAAGGGCAGAGCTTTCTCCTGACTCACCTGCCCATCCTCATACTGTTTTGTCAACCAGCCCTTCTTGAAGTTCAGCAGGTCGGGCTGGAAGAAAGGAGAGAGGGATCAGGAGAAGAAAGAAGTGTCTGCACCCAGAAGGCAACAGCAGCGACTTGATAAAACCCAGCAGAGCAATAAAAGAGACCATCAACAGTTAAATTCATAGAATCATAGACCAGTTTGGGCTGGAATGGACCTTTAAAGGTCATCTAGCCCAAACTGAATCATTACACTGCGTGGTGGCTAAATGTTTGCTCCCAGGAGGAGCAGAGACCTGCTGCACAGTTTATTCAGGCTGTTCCCTTCCTACCATTTCTCCTGCAATTTCCTACTGCTACACCAGCATTACAGAGAAAGGATAAACAAGGAATTAGCAAGACTTCAGGCAGTTTTACCCTCTATTATATATTATGAAAGAAAAACTATGTGCTATTGATGCAAGGCTGCAGGGTTCAAAACAGGCTGAGTTCCCAAGGCTGGAAATACCGGGAATCCGAGCCCTTCACCACCCAAACGACACCTGCTTTTTCCTCCAATGTGGGTGCATGGGGATGTTGAATTCCTGAAAAAAGCAAGCAAGACAGCGTGGGATAACTGCTGCCAGCCCTTCCTCCCAGCCCTGCCTGTGTGCAGGGAAGGATGTGGTGGAAATGCTTTCACTCCTCCGAGGCTGAGCTCCTCCAGCTGCTCCACGCGCTGCAGAGTGGAGGAGGAAAGGACAGCAGTGTGTGAAATCCAGCTGCAGCATCTGAAATGGGCTACAGCAAGGGCAGCAATGGAAACTGGGTCTGGAAGCCTATTCAGTCAAACCTGTGGGGCAGCACATCCCACACTTGAGTGATCCCATGGTGGTGGGAACCCAGTCCTGCTCCACAAAAAACACAGGGGAAAGTAAAACACTGAATTATAGAATGTTTTGGGTAGGAAGGAACTGTAAAATCATCCAGTCCCAGCCCCTGCCATGGGCAAGAACACCTTCCACTATCCCAGGTTGCTCCAAACCCCATCCAACCTGGCCTTGGACACGTCCAGGAATGGGGCAGCCACAGCTTCTCTGGGCAACCTGTGCCAGGGCCTCAGCACCCTCACAGGGAAGAATTTCTTCCTAATATCTAATCTAAACCTCCATGACTTTCTTCCCTTCACTAGATAATGTGCCTTGCCACTTCATATGCACTTCTTGCACTTTTTATTCCCACCAAGAATTTAAAAATCCCTCTTGTGGCTGTACAAGTCTACAGGAAAAGCTCCAGAAACACCAACTACTGCATTTTTCTGTTAAGTCCTTGAATAGAAGCTGTCTATCCACATAAAATGCAACTTGTATTTACAGTAGCTCTGTAATCTATTTGAGAGATTAGCAAGTGTATTTATTTTGTCCCTACAGAAGGGTGGTGAGGGAGAGGAGAGCACTTTGTGTTTATTCTGTATTGTTTGCCTCCAGGTCTGGTGAGCATTTGAAATATGCAAAGGGAGGAAAACCCAGGAGGGAAGGTTCAGCTCCTCCTTGCAACCTTCATCCCACTCACACCCACTTCCAACTGCATAAACATCAAGGCAATGGCATTAGAAAACTGGGACATGTGCTTGCTCAGCCTGGTCTAGTGGATAGTGTCCCTGCCCCTAGCAGGGGAGTTGGAACAAGATGATCTTTAAGGTCCCTTCCATCCCAAACCATTCTGGGATTCTGTGATCCTACGAAAATACCTCAGTCATGAGGCTGGTCCCAGTCCAGAAACTGGACCGACTCCCTGCTGAGTTGGAAATGCCCTGCTGCAGCCTCTGCTGGGGGACACCATGGGGCAAAGAGCAGCTCTGGTCAGGTGAGGTGACTCCAGCACTTCTAGGATGACCTACAGCATGAGTATCTGACACATCACACAAAGCACCGAGGAAATGGGGTATTCCAGGGGAAAATAACCAGCAAAATGGGGTCTGCTTCCCCAGCTGCTGCTGTGCTTTAAGGAAAAGTGCTCCTTGCAAGACTCTGAGTTTTAACTCCTGCAGCAGGCAAAAAGTGTGGCCCTTCTCCAACTAAGCACCTGGTCACAACTGATTCAGGTTCCTGAATTCAGGATCCTGCAGATCTGGTGTATCTCATATCCTATGTGCTGGCTGCGAGGAAAGCAGCAACAGTCCAGTTTCCATGGGACCTGCTGGGAAGGGCCTCTCACGTCCTCCCCCAAGGCAGGGGACATGGCCCTGGTGGCTCACCGTCATAGACGACTCTGTGGACCTTCTGTCCAGCGACTTTGCCCGGCGGTGTGGAGACAGAGGTGATGCAGACACGTCCAGGATGGAGCCCACAGCTGCTCCTTCACAAGTGAAGTCCTGTGTGAACAGCATTAGCCCAGATCAGTGCAGGAACTAGGACAGAGTCCTGCTCTCTTGGCTCATGGCATAAAAATCTGCTTTAAGGGGCATCTCAGGCTCAGAACAAGTGTCATTTCCTTGGCAATACATTTTTTTGTCCTTTCAGGCATTAATTTGTTCCCATTATATCCAAGCATATCTGGGACTCTCAAACCTGTTTCTTTTGTAACTTCACCCTATCCTGATGTATCCTGCCATGCCAGATCTGAAGCTTCCCTTTGTATTTTGGAGAAAGGAGAAGAGACAGCCTTATTTTCCACTCTGATCTACACCTGGGCCAAAGGAGCAGAGCAGGAAAATTTGCACAAAGCACACACAACAGCTCAGCTCCTGCAGGAGCTGCCTACGACTCCAGATTCACACCCAGGGACAAACCCTGGAGCTAAACCCTCTATTCTGGGCTGCAGGACTCCAGGTTTCATCTTCCAGGAGACCTTGGGTGAGCATCTTACCCGTTTCCGTGGGAAAAGCCTCTTCTCGCTCCTGCCCTGCCGCGTCTCACTGGAAAGGGCGGCGCCTCCCGACACGTTCGTTTCCATGTGCTCTGCATTCTCAATATCTAGTGCCTCAAATTTCTCAATTACCTGGGATCTCCTGGAAAACAGACAAAAGGGAAACCAGAGATGGTTTAAACACAAGAGCAGGAACTGTGCGGAGCTGTACAACCCCACAAATTTAAGGTTGCAGAATTACTCAACCCAGAGTTCATGCACACCTGGCTTTTGGTCCCTGTTTCTCTGTGAGCTCCAGCATGGCCAAATCCAGGGTAAAAACCCCGATCTGACATCATTTTACCCACAAAGTGGGGAAAGACCTCACATTATTCAGCTCTGCAGGTAGCATCTTCTTCAGTAACTAGAAACCCCTCACAAAACCAGCAATCATTTTTTATTTGTGAATTTTACAACTCCTTGGGAAGCAGGGATTATGGAGCAGCTTTGGCTTAAGCTTTGCCTCTACCCTTTAGCACTGGGGCTGTCAATGGCCACCCAGAGCACTGACACATCAGACCAAGCTGGGGTGCAGAGGTAACGGCTGGCTCTGGGTCCCCCAGTGTGTTCACTGCAACAGGAACCCTCTGACAACTCAGCCTCACACAGGGAACAGCCACAGGACTGCATGGAGCAAGGGGTGTCCATAGGTGCCCCCAGACCACGGCTCTGGCTCACAGGATGCACCAGCTGAAGGGGTGTGAGGAGATGAGGAGCACCCTGTGCCATGGCAGGGCACTCCCTGAAGAACCTGGGGCCTTCCTCTCCTCTTAATTGGGCTGAAAATCCAGTCTGGACATGAGGGGGCACAACCTGGGCTCTCAGACATTGCCTTGGTGGCCCATTGCACCATGGCACTTGTGTCTCTGAGGACAGAGAACTATGAAGAAATGTGGATGGAGCAGGAGCCAATTCTCCTAAGGATGAGCAAACAGGTGCAATTAGAAATGCTGCTTCAGCATGAAAAGCTGCTTGCTGACCCACAGGAGAGGCATTTCCAAAGAACCTGCTGGTGTGTAAGTGTGCATTCCTGGGGGTTCGGGCAAGTATCAGTCTCATGTCTTTAATCACAACCTGGGAATATAAAGCAATAACCCGCCACCAGCACATGCCAGCTGTGCTCCAAGCTGTGAGGCTCAAAGTTCCGTTTCAAACCTCCCCCAAAAAAGCTCTATCCAGGTGGTTTCTTGACACAAAATTTGGACCCATGTGTGCCACATCCAAACTTGGGGCTGCCTGCTCTGTGTGAGCCTCTGATGTGCATGAAAATCACAATGGCAACCACATGAGGGGGAACAGGTTATCCAAAATAAAAACATTTTTAACACTTCCCACGAAGAGGAACAGCAGCTTAAGAGTTCAAAAACCATGACATGTTCAGTTTTCAACCAACATTTGCACCAAATTCCATAAATGAGACAACCAGTCTGAGCACATCCCATCCCCTGGGGGGGCTGGGGCCCCCCACTGCTGCTCAGAGTCAGGCTGCCAGGACACAACCAAAGAGGAAAGGACAAAATCGGTGGGGAAGACTTTGCTATGTAAATTTAAAGATTTTTGATGCTTTTAGGGGACATCTGTTCAGACTCTGCTGCCTCCCAGTTTGCAAACTGGGAGTGGGCAGATCCTGGGCTCATGCAGAGCTCTCAATTTCCCTGGGATGTTCTGCACATGAGATGCCCGACATGAGCCAGGCTGTGAAGCATAAATCCATGTTCTGTGTTCGCTGACAGATAGGGAATTTTTTGGAGTCACATTTTTTTAACCCTTTTTATACTGGCCCAGCCTTCTCTGAGTCTCATTCAGGAGGGAGGAAAAGGTCCATGAATTAACATTATCTGTGCCCTGTTAGGTGAAGGTCTGAAGAAAAACAAATCAAGAGAAAAAAAAAGAACAAAAACCCAACCAAAAAAACATAAAAACAAAATCAAAAGCAGGTTGATTTCTCATGAAAGGGGCTGCACCACCAGGTTGTTCTACGGCTTGAGATTGAGATGAGATGGTAGCGAAGCAGGCGAAGTAAAGGTGGACACGTCACACAGCAACACAGCAGGAGAAGGTGGAGAGCAACAAGACCTGGAAGAAAACAAGGCTGGAAAATGAATGAACAGAAGAGGAAATTATATATCTGCATCTACATTCAAAACAAAATCAAAATCATTCCAGTCATTCGTCATCGAAAAAGGGAGGAGAAAAATAAATCACTGCAACCAAATCACAGCCCCAAGGGTTAATATCATCTGGATTACAGGAAAGAATCTTTTTTTTTTTCCCATTAGATCAACATTTCAGAGAAGTTACTGCCAGAGATCCGGGAGGGACGGGGAGGGAAGGGCTCTCCTCCCCTCCACACGTGTTGGATAGAGCTGCTCCCTCCGCACAGCAGCTCTGTGTGGACAAAACAAGGCTGGGACAGGTACGAAGATGCTTTTTAAAAGCTGCAGTGCTATTTAGTGCTTTTCAACTACAAAAGCTCATCCCAAGGAATTCCTCGGCCATGCAGGCTGTTAATCTTTTCCAGGCCACTAAACCCGGGCTGCAGATCTCAGCTGTTAGTGGAGGGGGTGTGCAGTGGGAAGGAAAGCTCAAAAGACCAGCACGAGCTGTCATTAAAGTCATTTTCTCTGATTGGAAGAAAGGGCTTTGTTTTTACTGGATTCATTCATTATTTAGCATCAAGAAAGATAGTGAGTGTCAGGAAAAGGAAGAGGAATTTCCCAAGAGGTCCACAAGAATGATGAGGATAGTTTTACAAGGAAAACCTGTATTTGGGAGAGCAGGCACTCCTCTGTATGGGGAGAAGCAGAATTCAGAGCAGAGCTTTACACCTCAAGAAACTCCAGAGAAGGAATTTGAGCGAGAAAAGTCTTTTAAGCAATTTCAGGCACTTCTGCTTTTAATTGCTGCTAGAAATACACCTCAGCCCCATACCACACTCCTACAGCAGAACTGGCTGACAGCACAGTGAACTCTTTCTAGTGTGAGAAGAACATGGGGTCAACTGGGAATGCTGTGGTTTTACAGGCACCCCTGGAACTGTGCACAAAAAGCCAAGTTTGTCAAACAGAAATCCTGAGATGTGCAGGGATTTATCCCTGCAGCTGTAGAGATCCTCTGGGACATGGGGACTGCTGTCTAAGGACATTCCTGCAGCTCTTTTCAGCTGTGATTTTGTGTGCAACACTTCGAGATTCATCCATGGGGTTTCCAAAGAGCTGCCCCTGCCCTTCTGCCCTAGGGATGGGTCTAAGAGGGGAGATTGGAGATGGCTCGACCTCTCTGGCCTCAATCCCTGCCCCCCAGGCCAGTGGGACATGCTGGTGGGTGCCATAGCCCCATCCTGCCACATGCCAGCAGAGGGAACTCGCACTCTGCCGCTCCGCCAAAATCGTGGAGATTATCTCCTGTTTCCTGACTCCTGGTTCTGAGTGGCTGCGAGCTCAGACGTCTGCATGGGGCATGGAGGCAGCACCAGGTATAAATGGTCAACACGGAAAATTCCTGGACTTAAATCACGTAATATTTCTCACGATAAGGAAACAGGGCAAGAAGCCTTGACAAACTGCTTTATCTGGAGCTAAGCCATCAGGTGTGGCACTCAGGATGCAACACTGGGTACCTAAAATAATTCTTTTCCATCCACAGCCCTGACACTCGCACTGATTTACACAAAAAAATGGGAGGAAGAGCTGAAAATAACTGAAGAGCAGATCTGCACGATGCTCAGCTGGTGCCTGTGGGGTTGGCATGGGACAAGTGTTCCCAGACATGTTAGTGGGTTACTGAGAAGGATTGTTACAAATGGTGTTATACCAGGGGGAAAAAGCCAACCCCACAGCATGGAAGTGAGTTATTGTATCTGCCCAACCTCAAACAGCACAGTCTGAGCTCAGAGGAGAAAAATGAGAGGGATATGGGGACTAAGTAAACTCAAGTTTAAAAAGCAGCCAAGCCAAGCTGTGCAGGGTGCTGAGGAATGTTAATTCTCTGGTGCGACACTGGACAGTATCTCTGTGCCCTGTTGAGTCCACTGAGCTCCAACATGGCTGTCCCAGCTCCAAGACACACGGCCTCTCTGCCCACACCATCTGCACTGGCCAATTCCCAGGTTACTGGAGGAGAAAATGTGCCCATCCTTAAACACCCACTGAGCCATCCCTACTCATGGCACATTCCTTCAGCACCATGGGGCTGTGATCCATGGCCAAACCCTCTGGCAGGTGGGGACCCCTCCCCCTGCTCTCTGCCATCACCTGCCTCCCAAAAGCTGGACCAGGCTCAGCCCCACGGGCAGCAAGATCCCAATGCCTGGTGCAGCTCCTGCTCCCCTCCCTACACCCGTTCTGCTCTGATAAAAGCCCTGGGCTGATACAGGGGAACTGCTGCCAATACTGATAAAGCAAAGAAAACTGTTAACAGCCCCAGCTAGGCTGGGAAAAACAGACTTTCCCTGGGAAAAGGCACCCACCAGCAGGCAGTGAGGGGGGCTGACATTAAAAAAGGACAGACTCTGGCAGCAATGTCCTCTCCCAGGCCCTGTTATCTGTTACAAATCTGTTTCCCAGCTCCGTGCAGGATGATCCCAGTGCTGCAGGATACCTCAGGGTTGGAGCAAGGGACTGTTGGCACTGGAGAAATGCACTGTCCTGTCACACTGGGGACAGGCACTGGCCAAGGCATCCTGTGCAAGCGAACACAGCAGGGACACAATGTCACCCACAGGCAGCACCAGCTCAGCCTGAAAACCAGAGCCACCAGCCTTTTCTCGGCTAGGGTGGCCAAGGTGGGATTCTCCTCCTCCATCCTGGGGAAAAGCCAATTCCCAAGGCAGACAAAGCCAAACCCAAGCTCTCCTCGTTTATTCCCAGTCCAGCACTCCCTGCACACGGTCTGGGCCAGGCTTGGGATCCTCCTGCCGACTGATGGCACCAGCATAAGGCTGTGCTGCACATCCCAGACCTGCTCCCAGCTCTCGGAAGCCGGTCTGGAAAACAGTCCTTTAGGGGCTGGGAAGAAACAGAGGAGAAGCTCCCACTGAAACTGTGCGAGAGAGAACATGCCCGGAGGAGAACCAGGGCAGGAAAATCAGACTGGCAGGCGGCCCTCTCGCCTGGAGCCTGTCTCCCAGTTTGCTCCACTGCCCTCACTGCACAAATGTGTCTCTCCCAGGGCGAGTGGCCCGTCCTTGGCCTCGCAGGGAGCGCACCCGGCGCGCGCTGCCGACGCCCTCCCCGTCCTCCTCCGCACTAAGCTGTTTTGCAGCCCGCTGAGCCCTGCCTTGGCACTGCACCCGCCTCTCCCTCCTCTCCCAGATTAATGCCGTGACATTTTGAAACCTCTCTCAGCTCATTAGGCAGTTGCGTAAGGCACCTGGCACTAACGCCATTAGGAGAGCTAACCTAATTAATGGTGCCGGCTGCCAGCGTGTGCCGCGCCGGGAGGGGCCGGCAGGGTGGGCTTGATGGCAGTGTGGGCATCCACCACCACCCAACACCAGGGTAGGTTTAGATTAGATAGCAGGAAGAAATTCTTCCCTGTGAGGGTGGTGAGGCACCGGCAGGCGTTGCCCAGAGAAGCTGAGGCTGCCCCATCTCTGGAAGTGTCCCAGGCCAGGTTGGACAGGGCTTGGAGCAACTTGGGATAGTGGAAGGTGTCCCTGCACATGGCAGAGGATGGAACTGATCCAACCCAAATCATTCTATATCCCCAGAGCAGCCCAGCAGGATGACACCTGCCCACTACCACTATCAAAGACATCCCACCACCTGGTCAGCGTGGATGGGCACCCTTAAACCCAGGAACACTGAAAAACAGAGGCTCTACCCAGCAAACTCCACCTGCTCCATCCAGGCTGTGCTGGGGACGCAACCTCACTGCTGCTGGAAGCATGCAAGCAGATGAGCCACTCATCCCTTACCTTCTCTCATTCCCAAAGAGCCGGGCCACTTCTTCTCTCCCAGGGCTACGAGCCCGGGTTCTCCGCTCTAGCCGCTTCCTCTCCACCTGGAAGGCCTCACGATTACTGATCCTAATGGCCTTGGGAACGTCGGCCAGGGTGGTGTACTGCCGGCTGGCTTTAAAAGAAAGGGGACGCCCCGATTTTTCAGCTCCCCTTCCTACATCTCTGTTGCTGGAGTCCTTGTGCATGGGGCAACTGCTCTTCGAGTCCAAGGAGTTCAGAGAGAAGCTGTGAATCATTCGGTCGCCTGATCGGATACCTGGGGAAGGAAAGGGCTGGGCATGCTCCTGTGAGGGCGATTTGGGATAACTGTACCTGTTGTTCGGGGTGCTGGGGCTGGGCGGGCTTGGCGGGGGTGGCAGTTGCTGCTCTTCCAGCTTTGAGTCTTGTTTGGTCTTCTCCAAGGAGAAGTACCCGCTCTCCACACGTGTCTTCCGCCCGCAGTCTATCCGGTCTCCGTTCATGGAGCTCTCCCCTAAGGGACAGAGAAGTCACCGTGCTTGGTTTCAAGTCCAAGTTCTGCTTTTAAGAAAGAAACACCCTTTTTCCACCCAGGACAGGGGCAGGTATGAGAGCAAAGTTGGTCTGGGCACCAGTCCCATGCTGTGCTACCTCCTGCACCCTTGGCTTTTCCACCCTGACCAGCCCAAATGCCCATGGAGATGGTGGGATAGTCTGCAGGGAACTGGGGATGCCCATCCAACCCTTGGGTCAGGTTTGTACAGGTTAAAGATCTGAACTTTCAAACCAAGAAATAGGCAACTGCAGTCACTGCTCTGCATCCATTTCCATCCCTGTCCTTCCCAGTCCGGCAGCAACCACAGCTCCATGGGTGCAAGGCAAGGGACGCCTCACTGCAGAAAACATTCCCCAGCTGAGTGGGAAGATAAGGGAAATGTCCCCAGCACTGCGACCTGTCCCCAGCCCCCATTGTTCCACGGAGAACAATGGCACGACCATCACAACCAGTGCTGGCATCCCCATCCCTCACCTTCCTTGCTGTCCAGCACAGGATCCTTCATGGAGCTGGCAGCCCCAGCCTGGCCTTGCATGGGGCTCTGGGCTGGGCCAATGCCACTGCCCCCATCTGCTTGGTCTTTGCCCCTCATTTCTTCCTGCCAGAGTGTGGACTTGGTGGCAGGGACCTTCTCAGCACTGGGAATGTTGCTGCTGGTCACAGCCATCTTAGCAGGACCAGGCTCCTAAAAAAAACAGGAGACACAGGAAGTTTTTTTTAGAGACTTTGCCCCAACTCCACACTCAGGGTCCCCAAGGGCTTGACCCCAAGGTGTCAGTTCCACATTGGTGCTGCCAATGACACATCACAATGGGACAGGGATGAGACAGTGACATGTGTCAGTGCTTTATACTTTTTTAAACATTCCCCATCATCTTCAGTGCTTCTCTGCTAACAAGGAGCTCTGGAGTCCATCAGATGATGGATGATGCCACTTTGGTGGCCACAGCCCAGCCAGCCCACGTTCAGAGTGTGACCCAGAAGAGGCAGCAACTTTTCCAACTCCTTCCTTGGCTTTGTTCATTAGCAGATGTTTTGCTGTTGTCCTATTAAGCTTCTGCATTCACATATTATTCTTCTTAAAGCCACCAATAAATCAATGACAATTAACTGCCCTTCCGATTGTGGGACGTTTTCCAGCTGCTTGTTCCCTTTCCACGGAGCAGGGGGGAATACAGGAGTGCACGAACTGGCAACTGAAAGCTGGGAACAAGGGCTGCAAAGAGCATCCTCTCCATCCCCTCCTCCCACATCAGGTGGGCTTTAGCCCTGCATCTCCATTGGCAGTTGCAGGGCTGTGCTGGAGCCACCAGGGATCTCCCAGGGAGTGGGTCCTGGCTCCATGCACAGACATGACAAGCAGCAAATGACCTCAGTTTAAAAAAAAATCCCCCTGGGGAATTTCACACTAAAGGAATGCAGTGTTGGAGGTAAATGATCCAGAGTTCATGGGCATCTGCTCAAGGGGACCCTGCTCAAGCAGAGGATCGGGCCAACCTCCAAGGTCCACCAAACACTCTCCTTCATTGATCCAAGCCCAAAGCTAATCACCAGCTCAGGATATATATCTTTATGTATCTCCTACACACACCCCCACGTAATTATTTGTAGACATGTATTTAATGAGGTAGAGATGTGGGCCAAAAAGAAGTCTGAGAGGGAGCAGAGACATTAACTCTCTGCTGCTCAGGGGTATGAACAACTCCAAAAGGCAGAATGCACCAAAATCGGCAAAACCGGCCTCCAGTTGCATGAGGTGTGTCTGGGCATGCTCTGCTTACCCGAGCCTGCCACACCCCTGTGCAAACCCAGGGCAGAGCCTCAAATCCCACATTTCAGCCCCAAACCCTGCCTCGAGTTCCCATGGGCAGCAGGCAGGCACGGACATCGCAGTCTCTCCTGCTGCCTGCACTTCACCAGAGCACGGCAAAAGCTGCAGGAGAAACCTGCCTTTTTCCTCCTAAAACTGCAACCTACTTGCAAAGCAAAGTGAAAACACCTAACACTCCCTGTCAAAATCAGCAGCAGGAGTGGTATTCCCTGCATTGCTCCTACCCTGGTGATTTTGCAGAGGGATGATGCAAAATGATGGGGAGAGTTGGAAATGACCTTGATGCTCCAAGAGCATCCAGCTGTAACCAAGCTCTGCTCTGCCACAGACAAGCAAGAACTTTGTGAGAGTGAGAAAAACCAAGAATATAAAATTCATTTTTTATATCACAAAGGTGTCCACCCCTCCCTAAGCAGCTCTAAGACATGATCTACTGCCTGATTAGTGTGTGGCCATCTTTAAGAAGAGCGCAAGCTTTCTCCACCAGCACACGGAGAACAAGCTGAACAGCAGCCAATTTCAGGAGAGGCCATTTCACAGAGGAGAATTTCATGCTGATTTTCTCCTCAGCATCCTCTTTCCTTCCCTGGACCAGCCACCTGCATCAGCAGGATTTGGGATGCAGAGGAAAAATGCTGCTTCTGCCTTTGCAGGTTGCTCCTAAGCGCCTGACACAGCACAGCCTCCATCCAGCAGCAGTTCCCACATGGAGGTTGGCTTTGCAAAGTGAATTTGAGCCTTTTTCCAGCACTATGGGGCTGGAAGACACGTAATGGAGAGAGTGGAAGGAGGGTAGCAAGCAAGACAGGGTGGTCTGTCCCAAGACAAGGGGATAATGTGCCACAAGGGTCCCTGCTCCCCATCCCCATGCACCTGGGGAGCCCATCTGCCCACAGGGAGCCGGCATCCTTCCCACAGCCACTTCCCTTATTTGGTGCTCAGGAGCTCGGATCCTGTACAGTTTCCAAGAGGTTGCCATGGTGACGAAATGTAACCCAGAATGATGTTTTTCTGGCTCTGTGCCTCTTCTCGTCTCCACCCCGTCCCCCTCTTGAAGCCAGCCTGGGTTTAGTGTTGCACCCCAGCTAGGGTGAGCATCCCTGCCCTGCTACATCCACTCCCTGCGGTGCCCCAAAAGCAGCAGTCCTCTTCTTGGGAATTGAGGATTGACAGCTCGTAACACAGAGGGAGGAGGCATCTTCCCTGGAGCATCACCGGAGCCAGCACTTGAGGGGTTGTTCAGGCTGCGAGGACCCTAGACCTTGACAAGGGGTGGCTCAGACTTACAGCTTGGTGTTCAAAAAAGGATTGTCTCCCCACTAACTTCTTTCCCATTGCCCAGAACATCTTTATCCAGTGGAGTGATGAAAACTTACTCAAACACTGTACAAAACCCACCCATGGCCCAGTTTGCACCAGGGCCATCCTTGGAACTTCATTAAAGAGGACCTGAAAACCAAGGCTCAGGGGAACCCTGATGCTGGTTTTGGTGCCCCAGCAGGGCCGGAGGAGCCCTCCCAGCCAGTCCCCCGTGGCAGTGGGACGTGTGCCTGGAGGTCAGGCGGCCTCAGGGACACGGCTGTTCTCAGCCCCGGCGAGAGATGAGGGTGGCCTTGGGGTCACGTTCCCCATCTGTGGGATTCTCCCCCATTCTGGCCACATGGGAGCCCGGCAGGAACAAGTGAGTCACAGCCGGCCCCACTTTTTACCATTTATAGTCAAAGTGAGCACGAAGCCACTGCTGGGTCCCTGGAGAGCCCGGCTCCGGCCCCCGGAGCTCCCAGCCTGGCCCTGGCCTTTAGTATTTTCCTTTCATTCCCATTATCTCTGGGGTCATCTCACAGGGAGTAACTGGAGCCCGATGGAATTTCATCCTGTTTCTGACGAAATGGCCCATGAACAGCACCTCTCCCTGGTCCCCCATGGGGACCATGTGGCTTTGTGGTCACTCCCAGGACTGTGTGCAGGGGTGGCACCACAAAACAGCACCCAGGGGGCAAAACATGGTCCCAAAGCAGCCAGGAAAGCAGGAGTGTGTGACCCTGGAAGTGATGACCAGGAATTAATTTGCACCGATCTGCTGCCCTGGTTTGCCCCAGCTCTCACCCTCCACACAGGCAGCATCAGAGGGCTGCTGATCCCAATGGTTTGGGGGGATCTCTCCAGGGAGCAGAGCAAGGCCATGGCCCTGAGAAGGAGACAAGGGACTGGGTAACAGCGTGTGTGTCCCCCTGGGTTACCTGGGGAGTTGGGGGCTCTACCTTCCTCTTCTTCTTCTGATTCTGCTTGTTTGTCCTGGGATACACAATCAGCATCTCCAGCCACCTGCAGGCAGAGAAAGCAGAAGGTGAGGTCTGTGCTACAGGGACAGGAGTGACACTGACTTGGTCAGGGTCAGCTTGGTGAATAATACCCAGAAACCATCCTACCCAAGTCCTGCGGGGAAAATAGGGCAGGAGAAGAGGGATGACCCCAGGGTTTTTTGGCTCAAACCCTGCTCTCTGCTAAAGTGAAGCTACGGCCAGGGCTGACACAGGGCAGGGATTCAAGGATTCTGAAAGACAGTGGAGAGGGACAGAGCCTTCAGCAGGACCGTCCCCCTTGAGCGATGCCAACACCCTCACACTGCAGACAAAGCGCTTTTGTCCTAGGAAGAGCAGCATGAACTCGGCATTGAGAAGTCCTGTGTCCTCCCACCGTGGCCTGACAACCTGCCCCCGCATCTCTGAGAACTCCACAGGGATCCCTGGACCACTGGGAAACATTCCTGCTTCAAATGTCCCTGCTCCCGTTTCCTTCTCCCCCCACTTTGCATGGTGCTGCTGTAAAGCGTTCGGAGATGACCACATCAAATGGGGCTTGGTTAAGCAATAAATGCCAGAAGCACAGAATGAATGTAAAACAAATTCCCCCCCAGCCAGGGAAATCTTCCTGTCGTGCTGCAACTGCAAACGAAACCAGCCTGGCTCAGCCCCAGAGTGGGACTGCTTGGGGATGATTAATGCCTGCAGTCAGGAGCAAACGCACTGCTTCAAAACCCATCGCTGGGCCGATGAGCAATAAATCAGCCCCACCTCGCTCCGCAATGCCTCTCCCTCCCGCAGCAGGCAGGACCAGCAACAAAGGCTGAGCTGGGAACTGGAGCGTGGGGACAGGGTGGAGAGAGCAGGGCATGGGGGCTGGCCACGACTTGGGGCATAGTCACTGCTCCTGCCAGGGAGGAAAAGAGGTGGCTCCCGTGTGCCGTGATTCCCACATGGCTCTGCATCTCAGACCTGCAGCCACTGCAACACGTTGCCGTGAATGGGGCTGGGGGGACACGTTTGCCAACCCCAGGTTCACCTGTGCTCATTTGTCTCAGTAGGGCAGGGAAATTTCAATGCATGGAAACACTCATCTGGTCAAAATTCCAAGCTCTTGGTAGAAAAATGTCTATTTCAACAAGTATTTACAAAATGAGGGGAGTCACAACCAAAGATAAGGCTTGGAAATAGAAATCTCAGCAGAAAGTGCTGACTCTGCTGCTGCCAGGGCTGGGGGAGGCAGGAGATGCCGTGCCTCAGGAACAGTGGGAAATAGCAAGTGCTCATCCCTTCAGCTTCCTGCTCAAGCTTCAAATGTCAACACATTTTGGGAGGGAGGCATTGAGTTCTGGGCACTCCATGTGGGAAAGGCTCTCAGGTGAGCAGCAGCACAGCCACACTTTGTCACTGTGTGCTGGCAGCTCGGCTCTCCCAGAGCTCTGCACCTTCACCAGTGCCGGCTTCAATCCCAGCTGGTATGTGAGTGATGGAAGAGGATGTTTCTAGGTCACCATCCAACACATGGAGTTGGGAAATTCACCCCGATTTGCTCGTTTTAGCAGTCTAATCTTTGGTGTCAGTGAACCACTGCATTCCTGCGATACTTTAATCATCCTTGGAGGTCAGACGCTCCCCTGGGACAAAGGAGCTTCCATCCCTGGGGAGAAGCATCCACCCCAGGATTCCATGTCTGCCCAGGGATGGATGAGGACCAGACGGTGTATGGTACTCAGGGTCGGACATGCCAGCCCCAGAATTATGGGACCTGCCACTGGTGTGGGGACAGGACCTGTGCCAATGGGCTGGGTACCTAATGCGATCCCTAAAAGCACTGTAGGGTCTCCGCAGCACCCATCAGGATCCCCAGCACCCAGGATCAGCCTGGGTATGCACAGCCATAGCACCCAGCCTTGGGCACCCTCCTCTTCCTCCTGGCTAATGGAAGAGCCTGGGAGTGGCTCAGCCTCAGATCTGCACTCACCCACTGATGATCTCCTTGTTCTCGGCCCGGATGAAATGCTCCTTCTCTGGTGTCAGGATGCACAAGGAGAATTTCTGCCCTGTCCGGCTCTCCCCATCCACCACATCCGTGCACTGGTTCATGTTGATGGTGCCCTGTGGAAGGGTGGTTGGCTGCGAGGGAAAGGAGAAAGGAGCAACATTAAGGAGAGAAGAGCAGAGGAGTGCAGAGCTGAGCCCTAAAACCTCTCCTGGTGGACACCAGGATGCTTTGCCCCCCAGTATCCAGATCCATCCAAAGCTCTGTGCCGCACATCTGGGGACACAGACCAACAGCTAAACTCCTGCCATACCAGTCTGGCCCATTGCTGCCAGTAAGGTGCTTCTCCTATGCCAAGTATCCAGAGAAGGATGGCTGCCCTGCTGTGGCACCCAGACACCAAGGAAAGGCACTGAGTGGCCAGCTTTGGGTCTGCAGCTGCAAACCATCTGGGCTGGTGGGGTGGCACCTGGGGACGAGAGTGGCAAAGCAGCAAGTCCCACTGCCCTCAGCACAGGATGGCTCAGGGACAAACAGACAGACACAAGTGCCAGGTTTTCCCCATTAAAATTAAAAAAACCCATGAAGTTTGCTAGGAAGGGACTACAGCATGGAAGGGACCTTGCTTGGTGGGTTTTGTGAACAGTGTCACCTCTCGGCCCCTTTGCTACAAGCAGAGCTGGTGAAGTGGGACAGGTGGTGGCCCCTGTGGCCCAAGGGGACATTGAGGGACACCCAGAGGGGTGTCAGCACTGACAAGAGCTGACAGGTCCATCTGGAGCAGCGCTGGCTCATCCGATTACAGTGTATCCACTCCTTCCCGGTGCCCGCAGCCCTCCCCCCGTGCAATTCCATGGCGCCCAGCCTGCCTGTCCCTACCAGGCTCGGTGACACCGGGGTCCTTCCAGCATCCCAGGGCAAACCTGCACCTGGGACATAAACGACCAAGGAGAGATCCCTCCAAGCTGCCAGTGGCACCAAAGAAGGACCTAAAGCAGCCTGCGGACACCTCCCCAACCTGCCAAAGCCTCCTTGTGCCCTCCAGATGGCCGGGCCAACAAGGAGACGGATTTCTGGCAGATGCTGTTAAGGTTTTTACCATGGAAACCAGCTCCCCTGCCAGCAAAACCCCTCCAAAAGCAGCCTGTGCCATGCAAAGAAAGGGTGACTGGGAGAGCTCAATGGCCCCAGCCTATAAACCCAGAGAATTCATATCAGACCGCCACAGCTCCAAGTTTTACCAACTGCAGGCAGTAGGAAAGAGCCCCTTTCCCCAGGAAAGGGCTTTCCCTGCAGCTGTCTCCCTGGGTGGGAGCATCCTATGGCAGCCCAGGGGTGGCAAGGAGCTGTCACAGGGGCTGCAGCACTGGGTACATGAACGGGACCAGCTGTACATCAGGGACAACAAACCCTCCTCTTTTCCTTGTGGAAATCAGCATCCAGAGAACCCCCAGGATGGAGGGAGGGAAAGCAAAGCCCAGCCCAGACCCCCAGCATGGCACATGTCCAGCCTCCCGCCCTGCACCGCCGCGGGTAGTCAGCTCCTAAGAGGATTTTTTGTCTTAGACAACAAAAATAAAACCCCGCTTTCCGGGAGCTATAAAAACCCAACGGAAAAACTTTCTCCTGTTCCAAGTGCAATCTCAGAAAAGTTTTTGTCTCGCTGGCCTCCGGCACAGCCAAGGCCTCCAGGACTGTAAGGTCTGGGTCCAACCTCCTTCACCTCCCAGAGCAGTTTTGCACCAGGGAATTCAACAAGGACAGAGGGGTGAGCAGGGAGGGAGCCCCAGTCCCATAGGGAGATCCTGGGCCACTCAGTCCCTTGACTCCCTGTAAGGCCCCTGAGGGATTTGGCAGGGAGCTGGCACACAGGAGGAGAGGAAGAACCAACATCCTCCAACCCCATGGCAGTTCAGGGCAGCTGCTCCTGCTGCTCACACCCAGCCCTGACCAAAGCATGCCAGGAGCAGAGGAGCCGGTTTGGGGCCCCCCCACAGCCAGGCTGGCCCTGCAAAGTGGTTTTGCCACTCAGCCCTCCCTGTGAAGGGTGAATGCTGGCATCTTGCACAGCCTGACACATGGGTCTCCATCCAGCACTGCATCTCTGAGCCAGACACCACGAACAGGCTGGGAGCAAAGCTGGGAATGACCCTCTTCCACCTGCGGCCCCAGGGATGAACCCTCCATCCCACAGCAGCTCCCCTGCACCCCTGCACCCCTCAGCAGTAGATGAAACCTGACAGACCAGCAGCCTCGCTTGCTTGCAATGTAAATTCCTTTACACCATTTGTTTCCTTCCTTGGAGGCAGTGCAGGCACTTTGAAGTGAATCAAAATGCAAATGGTGCCTGGTGGAAACGCATGTGTGCACACAAACTCCACCAAGGTAAAGGAGATGGCTTGGACCCCTTCTCTGCCTCTGAGCACCTGTTTCTGGGCTGGGGGATTTCTCAAGGCTGGGGAACCTTGGAGAAGGATGAGCAAAGCTGGTCACTGGCCAAGTGAGGACTTTGTGGCTCCAGCAGTTGGAAGGGAATAAATAAATGCAGAAGCAGAGAGGTGTTGCATGGCAGAGACACCAAAACAACAAGGCTGGGATTTCAACCAGCCCTTGGAAGAGCAGATGCTTTGATACAGGGCTGAACCCAGCATCAGGCCCCAGGGTGGCTTCGTGTCTGGGTGAGGCAGGAGTGGATGCTCAGGCTCAGCTCCTGCTCCAGCTGCTGGTTGCTGCCAGTCCCCAGCTCAGGGACAGCCCCATCCCCAGGCGCTGGCCCTGCCTTTGCCATCTCCCATGTTGCTGCAAATGGGATGGAGCCCACAGCTACCCCTGAACTGGATCTGGTGGCTGGGTGTGTCATTTAACTGGGGGTAGGAGTGGAAGTGCCGCAAGGTGCACCTCTGTGGAAGCAGAGGACACCATTATGGCCACCATCACCAGCTCTCCTTGAGGCCACCAGGTGCCTCCAGCCCAGTCACTTGAGCAGTCCCTGCCCCTCACCAGCTCCCAGGAAAGGGAGCACTTGCATCACAGGAGCAGCTCCAGCTCTCCACGCTGCCAGTGCCAGCAGAGGAACCGGAGACAAGAAACAATTGCATTGCTGTTTCCCTCTGGAATGACAGATCCCTATTGACACACACACGTGCTCACAGCATCCCTCTCCATAACACACAAAGCCTATAGAGTGCTCTCCTCCTCCTCCTCCTCCTCCTCTCCCTCCGTGGGTGCCCAGGGCGTGAGTCATGCCATGCCCTCCACATCAACAATACCAGCAGCCTCTGGATGAGATGCAGGGATCTTTGGATGGATGCTCCTAGGATGCAGAGCTCAGCAACTGCAGCAGCCCCCTACTTGGGCAGTGGAAAGGAGGGACAGAAAGAACGGGGACCTCTTAGAAGTTTGAAGGAAGAAATCCCAAGCAGGGCATTACTGCATCCTCCTGCACAGTGCTGGATGCTCCACGGGTGATGAACTCCCAGGTACAGGAGTTGATGCTGTAAATCAAAAGGGTTTATCTGCGAAGTCCCTCATTTCCATAAGGCATTGCAGGGCTGAGGAAGAAAAACAGGATTATTTGAGGTAGAAAAACAGGATTATTTAGATTCAAAAATTTCTGAATTTTTTTCCAAGGACCTTCCCTGTCATTTCTAACACGTGGGAATCATGGCAGCTTGATACAAAATACAAGGGAGCTTTGCTCAGGAGCTGTACACAGTATGTTTTGGAGCAGGTAACCCCATGGTCAAGCTCCCGAGGAGAGGCTCTGCCACGGCCTCCATGGGACATGGCCAATGCCCAACCCGTTCTCCGGGGCTATTACACAACGTGGGTTGATGAAATCTGGAACACAACCTTTAAAGAAAGGCGATGGGGCAGGGGGAGGAGGAAACCAAACAAAAGGGACATTTTACTTTCTGCCAAGAACCAGGAGGGGAAGAGAAAAAAAAAAAAACCACAACCATTTGTCTATCTCGAATGGCGGGCTGGTTGCCTTGGCACCCGGGCCTGGCTGTCCCAGGGGAGATCATGGCTCTGCTGTCCCACTCTGGGCTCAGCATCCAGGATCTGGCTGGCTCTGCCCTGGCTCCCAGCACTGCCCTGAGCAGCAGCAAGCCTGCAGCGCCTGGGGAAGAGACATCCACGCTGCCTCCTTAAATGTGTCTTGACAAATGTTAATTCTCCCAGCTAAAATATTCATGAGGGTGGCTGCCGAGCGCAGCTCACTCACAGCACTCCCGAGTGCTCTGCAAAGGCAGCTCCTGTGCTTGCTAAAAGCTTCCCCGTCCCAGTGCCCGGGCTCAGCTGATCACGGTGCTCCAGGCAGGATGCAAACAGAAGGGAGCAAGACCCCGCTGTCGCATTGTCACGGGCACATCAGGGCAACGTGGAGACAACCACAGCTTGGGCAAGGGCACAGACACAGCTTGGACACGCAGCTCCCAGCACCAGCACGGCACTGGGAGCCCAAACCACAGCCACATCCACCATTCCCACCTGGAGGCCATCAAGAAAGCACCAACTCCTTGAAAAGTTACAGAATCATAGAAACACCTCCAATCATTAACCCAGGGCACTACCAAATCCTCCACTAAACCATGTTCCTAAGCACCACATCTACATGTTTTTTGAACACTTCCAGGGATGGTGACTCCACCATTTTTCTGGGCAGCCTGTTCCAATGCCTGACCACCCTTTCAGTAAAGAAATTTCTCCTAATATCCAATCTAAACCTCCTCTGGAGCAACTTGAGGCTGTTTCCTCTTTTCCTATCACTTGTTAGCTGTGAGAAGAGACTGACCCACAGCTGGCTACCACCCTTCACGTGGTTGCAGAGGATCCTTTTTCAGATGTAGAGCCACCCCTTTTCAGCCATGCAAGGGGAGGCACGACCTCCTAAATCCCAGCTGGGGATACAGCTCCCAAATCCCAGCTGGGGATGCTCTGTGCACACACACAGGGCTGGCTCAGCCTGCCCCGAGCTGCCCAGGCGCCAGGCGAGTATGGCTGGCACGGCAGCAGGGCTTTAATGAGCCTTTTGGGCTTCCTGCCACCAGGCACGAGGCTATCGATAGGGCCACAATGGGGCCGGAGCGCTGCGGTGGGCGGATCTTATTACACTTATAGATCAGCTGGCAGGCTGAGCATCCTGGATTTATTAAATTAGACAAAGGCTCTTGAAAACAACCTCTGCAGACTCTGCAAAAGGATGGACTGGAGCAGTCATCCACCAAAGGGCAGCAGAAGGTTGTGCTCCCACACGCACATGGCAGCACTGCTTTCCCTGTGCCATCCAGGCAAGAGGGAGGTATCTTTTCTTGGCCACCTGAGCACACCTTTCCCACCTGCAAACCTCCTGTATCAGCATCCATTGCTCAGTGAAAGCTACTGAGAAACCTCTGGCCATGCACCAGGGAATGGAAAAACAGCTTTTTACCACTGGCAGGGGAACCACAGAATCATAAAGGTTGGAAAAGACCTTTATCATCCCGTCCAACCACCAACCCAGCATCACCACCATGTTCACCATTAAACCATGTCCTCAAGTGCCACATTCACATTGAAGTATCAAGCAACACATGTCCCCTGCACTTCAGTACTCACACCTTGTGGCCCTGTGCAAGAAACTGGGGAAGATGCCCCCATATGTCACCACTGCCTGGATTCACCAGCCTGCCAGAAGCCATTATGCCTTTCACAAATGGAGGCACAAGCAGTGCTCTGCAGATGCGGCCTTGGCACATGCCAATGTGCCTCTGTACTGGCAACAAACCTGTGCCAGCACAAGGAGAGGACAGGACACAACACTTGCCCTGGTGTAATCCAGCCAGCAATGCAAAACATCCCCCAGATGGATAAATGCCACAAATGCCACTTCCCCCAGCCCCACTACAGATTTCCCCACTGTTGACCCTGGCTAGTTCATCACAGGTGCCAACAGTCAGCTCCTGAGATTTGTTTTGCTGAAGGAATTCTCCACAGCCCCGGGTCACCCACCCCAAGGAGGTGGGATGGGTTAGCAAGTGCCACACACACCTGTCCTTGCATGCCAGCCCCTGAAGAGCTCTCCCAAGCCTCCACCAGGACATAAAACAAGATCAGCTCCCCTTTTGCCAGTGGGAAGGAATTTTCTTCCCCAGGAGCAGTTTGAGAAGGGGGTGAAGTGCCGGAGAGTTCAGCCAGGGGCCACTTTTCAGCAGAGTCGGTGTTTATGTCCACAGACAGCGAGTCTAAACACTGAGCGAGGCTGGGAGCTGCCTGCAAACTGGCCGGGAGCACCCTCGGGCTCCTCTCCCACCCAGTGCCACCTCACCTGGACATGGGCAGCACCCACCCCAGGGGAGCCCAGGCAGCAAGTTTGGGGCCACACATCCCATGTATAGCCCCGTCCCCATGGGCACCCATCCGGTGAGCGGGTGCTGGAGTGGAGCGAGCCCAGCCGGGGCTGTGCGGAGGCTGGAGCCGGCGTGTCTTGGCCTTATAAGGCTATTTTCACACTGCTCTTGCAGCTCCCAGCTGCTCCCCACTCCAAAGCAGGGTCGGAGCTGGCAGCCAGAGCCTAGCCTTCCTCCTTCCTGTTAACCTCTTTCCTGCTGAACGGCCTCCGAGGGGTCTGTGCATGGTGGGAACAGCCATATCCAGTCCTGGCACAACCACTCATGCTGGGCAGGGAGGGTCAGCAAACCCAGTGGTGGTCACCAAGTGGGTTCAACCGCCCTCAGCACTGGTATCTGACCCTCTAGGTCCACAGCAGCATCGACAAATCCAGGGAGCCTTTCAGAGAAGCTTGCACCCATGGATACACGCATTCCAGTTCCAATGCCACTGGAGAGGAAGAGGGAGAGAGATGCAGAAAACATCGGTACCATGACGGGAAGGACAGCAAGGTCCCACCAGGATGGGGGATCCAGAGGGTGCTCTGAGCTGCCATCCCAGCTGTTTGCAGACCAAAGCAAAAGCCAAACGTTGCACAAAGAGTTTGGAGCATCCGCTCAACCCCTATCCCAACTCTCTGGGGACCAAAGCAGAAGCCCAGCAATGCACAGGCACTTGCCAGCCCTGCAGTACCAAAGGCACCACCTTGCAGCCCTGCAAACCCAATAGTTAGTCCTTCCCCTTGCTCTACAGGATTTAGATGCATTTAAAATGCAAAATGTCCTCCTCCCCTCTGAGGAGGGGGGTGGGAGGAATACATGATAACAGATCCGACCCCATCTGCTCACAGCTGCCAGCGTGGCATCTTCCCTGCTCCCTGATGCACAGGCACGACAACCAAAGGGGAAGCAAATATCTGCAGCCTTGCAGCAAGTTGTCATGGTAATCAGCCCAATGGCAAAAACCCAGCAAGACGACGGAGGGACCAGAGCTTTGTGCAGGGATCATGGCAGGAGTCTCCTGAAGAGGGAACCGCAGTCACTTGGCGGTGGGAAGGAAAAACGGGCTTCATTTGCATCTTGATACTTGAATCTTAAATTGCACTGCTCCAAATTGGCCTTGTCAACTTTATCCTCCACCCCCTCAGTGTAGGAGATGAGTCCCAGGTGGTCCCTGCACTGTGTGCCAGGCACACATGTGCAGGAGCTCACCACCACCTCTGTGCACACTGGCTTGCACGGCCCTCCCTAGCAGCAAGGGGCTTCACCAAACACCAGCAACCACAGCTCCCTAAGGTCACCCACACACTGAGATGGTCATACACACAGTAATGCCAGTTTTGGACACAGCTCAGGAAGAGCAAAGCTTGGATAGAGGCAGGATGACCTCTACCCATGTTGGCCAGCCCTGTTTCATCACAGCTAGACCTGGATTTCTGCTTCATGGGGGTGAGGGAACATGACCAAGGTAATTGTCATCCAAGCAAAGCAGCAAATTAGATCAATCAAATCCCTGTACCTCCCACTAAGTAAACCCATTTCCCTTCCAGCCTAGAGGGGAAGCAGGGGCAGGTGTCCTTGTCCCCAGCTATCCCACAACCTCTCCTGCAAATGCAGCTGAGCAGAGGAACCAGTGCAAAGACAGACCAAGCCGTGAGCACCATCACAGCCATGAAGAGCCACCTCCAACAGCCATCGTCTGGAGCTCTGGATAATTTCAGGCCGTGCACTGCCCTGTGGCCACTGTGGTGGGGTTTCCCAGCTTCACTCCCCAGGACTGTCAATACAGGGTCTTGTACTGGAACTCAGTGACCGCAGAGGAGGAGAGGACAACCTTGGGGATCAGCAGCACCAGATCCGCCAGAGGCTCGGCCAACTCCCACGGGTGCAGATGCTTCAGTGGAAGTTCTTGAATCCAGCCAAATTAGTCTGGAAATCTCATTATTCCCCAGCACCCGTCTTATGAGCTTTGCAGAGCTTCCTGCCGGGCTGGGAATACCAGGAGGCCGGGCTCCCAGGGCACTCGGGGGTCTGCAGCTGGAGGTGTGAGGGCCAACCCAAGCCAAAGAGGTTGGTTTGGCCAACCAAGCAGCATCCACATCCTGCACCCCACACCCCTACAGAAAACCTCACACCCACTCTGCATTCCTTCCAGAAGCTTCCAGACAAGCTTGGACCCTGCAGACCTTCCCAAAAGCCAAGGTGATGGCTGGAGAGGGTTTTCCAAATTTTGACCACTGACCATCCCACCAAATGGCACAAAATGTGAGCTTTTTGGCCAGTTCCAAGGAAAAAAGTTCCCAACAGGCTCACACAGTTGTTGTAGGGCAAGGAGACCACCCAGCAGCACCTCGAGCTGGGCTTTGGTGCCACAGGCATGATGTGGTGGAGGCACCAACACTGATGGCAAAGAGCTGTCTTGGCCAGGCAGGCACCACCAGGTTCACAGGCAAGTGGCACCTGGGGTAAAAAGTGCTTTAAATGCCTGGAAAAAAATCAGGAACAACACACGAGGCTGCTGGAACTGTCCCAGGGTAGCAGCATTTTCTCCCTAAACCTGCTGCTCACATCTGGCTCCTGTAGAGGTGTACAGGGAGAGGAGGGAGTTCACAGCCGTGAGCTGCTCCCAACCCCTCCTTTGGGAGCAGCTGTGCAATCCCAGCAGAGAGGAGCAATCTGGTGCTAGTGCATGTGAGGGGGATGAGCCCAAGTGGTTTCTCCATCCCTCATGCCTGGAATGACAGACTTCACCCCCCCCCCCAGCATTGGACTGTACATGACATTAACCACCCATGCAAGCCAAATGTCCCCTCCCTCCACACATCTGCTCCATCCATAATCCCTGCTGTCCCTCCCCTAACGGGAAAGCAGCCAGGAAAGTGAACCAAAACCCTAATTATATCCCAGTAGCTCCCCAGCGCCCTGGTGATCCCTGTGACTTTATCAATGCCATCACAACAGGGCTGATGAAATGTGGAGGAAAGGGCCAAGGCTGAGTGTGCTTCAAAACCCCACCTTTTCTCCCCAGTCACACCATCACAACAGGTGGAAATCCCGTACGAGCTCAGGACACTGCTAAAATGATCCTGTGTGCCTGTTCCCTGTGTCTCCTCTGCCCAAGAACTGTCACCCAGAGCAAAGGGAACTGGGAGGAGAGTGGTGACAGCCATGGGTCACAGTGAGAGAGCAGCCCACAGCCTCACTGCAGGTTACCAGGGCTCTGTTTGGCCACAAAATCATGGAGAGCCACAGCTACGGCACCTGAAGCCACAGCGCCCAAGGCTTGGAGAGTGCAAAAGCCAAGACCCCCTGAATCATGTCACAAAATCCTAAAATGGATTGGGTTGGAAGAGACCTTAAAGCCCATCCTGTACCATCCCCTGCCATGGGCAGGGACACCTTCCACTCGACCAGGTTGCTCCAAGCCCCATCCAACCTGGCCTTGGATGCTTCCAGGGATCCAGGGACAGCCACAGCTTCTCTGGGCACCCTGTGCCAGGGCCTCCCCACCCTCACAGGGAAGGATTTCCTCCCTGCAGCCCCGTGGCTAGGGGTGCCAGAACAGCAGAGACGGGGCATGGCGGTGGGGTGCATGCCAGGAAAACATGGGGGGGAAAACCTCCATGGAAGGCAGGACCTTCCCAGCTTTCCCCAGCTCCTGGAGCACCCAATCCCCCCTCCCAGCACCTCTGTCCCCAGACCTGCTCTCCTATAGCAGCACAAGAGGAGCTGAGCTGCCTGCGGCAGGCGGCAGAGCACAAGCCTGTTAACACACTCCCACAAACCAGCTCCTGGATCAGATCCTGCAGGAAGGAGGTGAAGGGTAAGCGAAGTTGCCGCACACGTGATTTACCTATGGTAATTTCAACTTTCAGCAAGGCTGTCTGGCTGTTTTATCTCATTACCTACTTGCAGTCAGACTTCAGTGACTCCAGGGAAGAGCCTCCTCTGAAGCTTTGAAGAAACAGGGCAAAATAAAAAGGTCTTACAAAATACGTATTGCCAAGAGAGCATTCACATGCTGTTACCTGGTCCATCATAAAGGAAAAACAGTATTTTTACAGCATTTTTTTTCCCTACTTTTGTATCTTGCAGCTCATGATAACTCAATAAGCAAGACAAATAATCAAACCTGCCTGGAAATTCTCATACTTCATCAGAAATGCCTCAAAACAGCAAAGGCAAAAGGGGGAAGACTCCTGCAAAAACCCTGCATTTGGTAACCCTGAGAAAAGCTGTTTACAAAACCTCACTGAAGACCTCTGCTTGTCTCCACGCAAGTTTTAACCTGACATCCCTTTTACAGCCTCCAAACCTGATGAATAATTCATGCCTGGGATAAAGCAGAAATATCATATTTACCAATGCTTACCTAACAGAGAAACAAGGGCTGCAAATAAGTAACTTATTAACCCCAAACTGTGCTGCTGCTTGAACAGAGGGCACACCTCGGCTTTCGGTGGAAAAATCGCTCCTGAGCCAAGGCACTGGGAGCTGAGACCCCCCGCTCTCATCACAGCTCCAGCACAAACACGCCTTGTCCTGGACTCAGTGAGATGCCAGCGGGTGGAAAGCCCCCCGAGAGCAAGGCTGGGAGCTGCCACCCTCCCTCCTCCTCCTCCTCTTCAGGGGTTGCAGCCGCCCCTTCTCCGTCGGGAGGGGAGCGGCGGTGGGAAGCCCACAACCCCGCACTCGCCCACGGCTCCAGCCACTTTCTCAGGCATTCCAAAATTTGGCCAGAGTCTCTTTTTGCAGCACACCCCCCTCCATGGCTGGACGCCTGCCTAATTGCGTATTTATTTATTTCTGCATTTTCCCAGCTCCCCGCACACACTGGTGCAGGGTGGGGGGGAAGCCAAGGCCGGCTCCCAACGCGGACCCAAAAAAAAAGAAAACCAAAAAAGAGGGAGTGCAGCTCCCCACATTCCCCGGAGGGTGGGAGGAAGCCGGGAAGCGCAGGGCTGGCTGGGAAAGGGGTGGGAGCGGGGGCAGAAAGGGGGGACGCCGGCGGCATCGCCCACCCCCTTTGCTTTGTGCGCGCTTGGGGAAATTAAAAATAGCTGCGTCCAAAGAGTGGCTGCAAGCGCCACAAAGAGCGTGTTGAGCGGAGGCAGCTGCAAGCTATTTGCTGCCCCTGGTAATCAGCATCTCAGCTTGCAGAGCCCCTCCGGCCCCCCCAGCCCCTTCCTCCCCTGCCAGAAGCTGCCGCTGCCTTTCTCCAACCCACATATGTCATGTCAACAATCAATGAATGCAGGATCTCTGCCGGGGGAAAAAAGGGGGAATGCGCTTTGATTTTTGGAGCAGCTTTGTTGCCTTGTTCCATTCACATCCTTGTCCTCCTCTCTGAGCTGTCACTGAGGGGTATGCAGCACTGAATCCCACCAGTCAACACCAGGATACCTCATGACCCTCAGCAGGAACAGGGATGTGCCAGCTGCTGGGATGCTGCTTCTTCTAGGAGCAGGGAAAGGGATGCTGCCCAGTGTCACCCAACCTGTAGCCCACAGCCCACTGGTGGTCCTCACTGACCTGATCCAGTGGCCTACAACAGGGCTGGAAAGAATTAAACACAACCCCATCCCCACCACATGGCTGCAGCTGGGGGGCTCAGGGTTGTTCTGCAGGCACCTCGTTTCACACCCCCTCCCCAGCACCAGGCAACAGAAAAAAAATGGTGGTTTTGTTGGTTCCTTGGATGGTTTAGTCATTCATGTGTCTGTGGACTGGCACGGCCACCCAGGGGCTGGGGGATGCTTGGGAGCACAGCACTGTCCTGGCTTGGAAAGAGCTGGGATCAGGCACCCACTGCTGCAGCCCCTTCCCCGGGTGCCTGGGGGGATCAGGGGGCCTGAGTGAGGGTAACTGCTCAGCCTTGGCTGTGTCATTTCACTGCCAGCCCTGACATCTTCCCTCCTAAATGCCATCAGAGCTTGATTTCCACATTAACCTTTTACAGTAGATACAATTTTTCCTTCACCAAGAGCCCGCAGCCAGGCTGGAAGCCACAGGTCCAGGAGTCACAAAGGAACTCCAGCTGCTACAAGTGCCTGCTTCACTCTGCCCCCCATGAACAAGACAAATGCAATCTAAACTCCAGCTCACTTCCCTCACTGCTCTGGCACACGTCTTCTACACAAATGTCTTTGTTAGGTCCCGAGGGATGAGGAGTGGGGAAAAAGCAGAAGGATGGAGCCACTTGAACCTGTCCTTGCACTTAGGCCGCTCAGCCTAAGAGCAATTCCAGCTTTGTGGCTCGCCCTGCAGAAGACAATAGGGGCTGTGTTGTTTCCAGGAAGGAAGCACCTGGGCCAGGTCATCAAAGCAGCTTGTGTTAGGAGGTTGCTGGCTGCATCAAGCTTTCCCAACTCTGCTTTCATCCTCTCTCTGCCTGTTAACTCCCAAACCTCCCACCACGGACTGTTTCACACTGGGGCCTCTCCTGAGAGGGTCCTGCAGCCACAAAACGTCCTTCTCAGGGGGCTTGGATGTGGACAAGTGTTCTCCAAAGCTCACAATAAACACAGGCCATTTTGGGGCCCCAGTGATGGTCCCTGGGCATTGTCAGTCACCAGGACTCATGTGGGAGCCATCCCTGGAGGAGACTTCCCTGTTCCCCCAAACTGCCCTTCTGCAGCTCAGCAGTTTTACCTTCCCGAACACACTAAGCCAAACTAAAAGACATAAAACAGAGGGGTCAGCAGTGTAGGGAATCATTCCTGGAGAAGCCCACAGGTGTCCTGAAAGCAGGACCCACCTCCAGCAGCAACTGGGGCCAGACACTTGGAGCAGAGAGAAATGGGAAGACATGAATCCCCCAAAGTCACCATTATGGGATCCCCACACCCAATCCCAGTAATGACGCTTGGATAAGCATCAAGACAGACATTAATATAAAACCACAAGTGAAGAGCTGTGCATCCTCCTTTCAACCCCTTCAAGTCTGCTTGGTCCTGGCTTCAGCAATGTCCCAGGGAATGAGTTCCCGGGGCTCCCTGCAGGTTCATGTATTTTTTTTCCCCCAAATCAGTACTGAAAATTAAACACAACAAATTCATCAAAGATCTCTAAGCTCTGTTCAGAGTCACCAGCACTTGTGCTGTCTCTGCATCTCCTCTAGAGCAGTCACAAGGATGTGCTTGTCCCCTCTCCCTTTGGATGTCCCTTTCCTGCCCAGCCTCCCTGGAGGAGAAAGATCTCTGCTTCCCAATTTTCCCATCATTTCCTTATTGCTACTGCACCGTCTTTGAGATATGCACCAAACATCCCACATAAAACCTCCTTACAGATCATTGTCCACCCTGACTTGACTACATCCAGTCTTGGAAAAAAAACTGTGATGGGGGTCCCTGTCACCATCTGAGCCTCACACAGTCACTTCCACCCAGCCTTCCTGTCTCTGCTTGCTTTAAATTTCAAACACGCTTTGATTCAAGCCAAAAGCTTTTTATGCTAAACAGAAACTGAAAGTCTTGATCTGGCAAACAGAGGCACTGGCAAAATTGTGTCCATGAGGGGAAACCACAGGGGATGAGGGGAATGGGGTTTGTAAAGCCTGGTGCTCCCATGGACGAGGGGGCAGGGAGAGCTTGGAAACACTTAAGTGGCAAAACGTGTGGAAAAAGTAAGGACAGAGAGGCCAGGATGTTTAAGGTTTGTTTTAATCCCTGCCAATGAATTTCAATTCTGTGCCAAAACTGAAGTAAACTGCTTTGATCTGAAAAGGAAGAAAAACACACACACGGGTTCTTGGCTTCTTAAAACAATACAGATGACAAAGGAGGGAACTACAATGAAAATTAACGTGGCGCAGCTCTGCTGACAGTGACACTTTAAGATGCTCCTTTCCTTCAAATAAAGAGGATTTTGGAGGGGGGTGAATTAGGAAACAATAATTACACAGGTTTGTGGATCACAACATCACTGAGCACGCATCCCTCCCTCTGATCCCCCTCCAGATGCTACCAACACTTACACCATTCTCCTTTTTACCCATTTATCAGTTCTTTAGGTTTCTGTGGCCAGGAGTGGGGCCTGGGGCCAAGCAGGTCTCCAGATGTGACACCACAGCCCTGCTGTGCAGTGCCAGACCTCCCACCTCTGAGCTGGCCTCTCTTCTCCTATTTATACACCCAGCCCAGGGGTCCCACTGCTCCCTTAACCATTCCCAGATGCCAGGCTGGCCTCGCTCTTCATCCCACCCCAGTCCCATCAGCTCCCAGCTCCCTCTTGACCTCCCTCCCTGCCCTCACAAGCTGGAGCAGGGATGTCTGCTCCATTGTACTGAGGTTAATGATACTATGATCCTGATTTAGGAGCAGGACCACCCCAGCAAACTCTGGTATTGAGGTGGCTGACTATTGCTTTAAGCATCCTCTTAGACCCTTTCCCAAATTCAGAAAGCAATTTGACTCCAGCAAGTAAGAGGTAGGGTAGAGGTAGGGCTCACAGCCCACCCTCACACTTCATCAAGCTGAGAAGTGCCAGACACACTGAAGTCAGTTTGCTGGGAAAAGGGTATGTCATGCCCAGGGATGCTCCTCCTGAATCCCTGCAAGGAAACTGAAAGAGCCCATCCAGAAGATGCTCTCACCTTGGCTCTCATTCACAGCATCAGCGAGTTTGAGATGCTCCCAGACAAGCCTGAATTTTGTCCTGTTTTCAAACCAGCATATGCACAAAGAAAAAAAACCTCTTAAATTAATAGTCTCAGCTATCAAAAGGAAGCCTGATGTGACACGAGAATACCCCTAGGGAAGATGCAAAATGCCAACCTAGTATAACTCTCAGCTCAAGAGAAGTGGCAGAGGGGTAAACTGAGGCACGGAGACAAGACCTGGCCCTGAACATGCAGTGAGTCATTAAGAAGCTGGCCTGGAGATCCAGACCCTCTCCTCTGACCTGCCCCAGCCACAGGGCTGGATCCATCCCCAGGCACTGCTTGAGGCCGTGGGCCCACCTGCAGGCCCAGGGAGGGACATGGCAGCGCTCTCCATCCCTACAAAACCCCTCCTGCCTTTCCATTCCCACGCAGACGGGCTCTATTTATAGAGACCTCAGCCGCTAATTATAGATCACAGCAATCAAAACAAAGGAGGCAAAAGCTCTGCACTTGCCACTCGCTGGCTCTGGCCCCTGAGCCCGGCACTGTTCTTGTGGCAGCTCCCATATCCCAACCAAAACCTCTCGGACTGCCCCAGCACCACAGTGCTGGGCTGCTCTCTCACAGCAGTGGTTTCACTGGAGACCACAGGGTGTTTTACCAGGAGAACTGAAACTTCTCCTTGGACACTGACAACACAGCAGCTCAGTCCCAAGCCTGTCCCCAACTTCTTTCCTGCCTTCCCTCAGTAAGAGTGGCTTTGTCATCCTCCAGCTGCTGCAGAGAAGCATCAACCCCTGTCATCATCAGTCCCAGCACGAAGGTTTATCAAACAGCAGGAGCAAGCCACCATTGGGGTGCAGTCGTGGATGTTCAGCATGGGAAGGCAACCCCAAGTGATAACACAACCTTCACATCCACCCACAGTTGGGAGGCAGGAATTTCTGCACGTCTGAGCAGGCTCAGCTTAGCCAGGGCTCGGCAGAGCTGGGAACGGCTGCTGGCACGATCCCCACAGAGGGGAAGGGGGTGGGATCTGCTGGGCATTCCCAGTGGCCAGGCTGGTTCTGGATGCCACCAGCTGCAGCCAGTGTGAAAGAGGGAGACACCAGGGAGAGAGTCTGGCAGCTCAGCCTGGTCTGAGGGGGTGAAGGTCCATAGCCTGTGCAAATTCTCCCCACCGCAGCCATCGTGCTGAACTCATTTTGTTTTCAGACTGGAACTATGGCAGAGAAAGGATAGACAGAACAATGGACACACAGAAAGAAGGTGACCAAGCAGGAGCACAGACTCAGGATCAGCTCTGGGATATCTCTGGGCAGGTCTCAGGAGAGAGCTGGATGCCAGCAGGGCAGCTGGTGCATGCTTGTTCCACCTTCCATTACTAACATGCTCCAATCCAACACCAAACTTGACCCATCGCATGGTAAAAGGCTCCTGTGCCCAATGCTGCCCCATCCCACAGCCTCTGAGCAGCAACATCTCTGGGGACTCCCTGAGGTCTCCCCAACCTGGGGTTGGGTTTTGAGCTGCCCCTCCACACCCCACTGCTCTCCAACCCGCTGGGAGCCAGGAGCAGAGCCTCCCTGGCCAGGCACAGGAATGTCTCCATCACCATCACCAGCCCAGGACTCCCCTCCCAGGCTCACCCCTCCCTCCAATTCCTCTTTTAATAAGAGCAAAAATCGCCAAACCCACAAAATTATTGTCTGAAAGGTTCAGGCAGAGCCATTCAATCCCAGACTGTAACTGCCTGGGAGGTCTCCGGGCAGCTGCCGCCCGGCTCCCGCACACTCCAGAGGCTGCTCTGCACTGAGTCTCCCACAGGACCCCCATCCAGCTCCTGGGGAGAAACTGGGGTACACTGGGGGTAGATCATCCCTGAGTGGACTGCAAAGTGGATCCCACATTATAAAAACAGTGTCTCTGCTGGCACCCCCTGGATGAGGCCCCAGCCCTGTTACTCCTCACCAGGCCACGGAGGTGGTGGGGACAGGGCAAGGGGCCGGCACAACTGGAGGGGTGGAAAGGTCAGGAGGGTATTTCTACACCATGTGTCAAACCCCAGTGAGGAGGATGGATCCATGACAGTCTCCTCTATCTATGACTGTGACAAGGCCAGACCCTCCTGGGATCCATCACACCACAAGTGGCCATGGGGCAGCAAGTCCAGGAGCCAGCACAGTGGTGTCACACTGCCTGGGACACCATCCCGCGCTGCACATGTGTACCTTCCCTTTTTGTTTGTATGTTTCCACCTTCTCCCTTCTCAAGGGGAAAAAGCCCAACAGGTGCCTGAAGAATGCGGGATGCTCCTGCTGTTGTCTGGGTGCTCTCTGGAAATGGCCCCTGTGGCACGGGGCTGGGGCACTGCCTGTCAGCTTCTGCCCAGATGCAGCAGAACCTGGGGCATGTCAACCTCCTCAGGATGCAAAAAAAAAATCCAGATTGTGTTCCCCACTATTCTTGCCCCTCTACCTCAGACTGGGGAATCTCCCTGCTCCACGCAGACACAAACCACCCTCCTGTCAGGGTAGGACAGGAAACACCAGCCCAGTGCAGAGCCAGGCTGCTGACACTGAAAATGTATTAAAGACTCCACTGCTCCTACCGAAGACATTTAAATTATTTAGGGCACTTGGACCAACCCCAAGTAAAAATACAAACAAACACAGCATGAAATCTGAGCCACACTAGCAGTGCCTCATCCCACAGTGCTCTCACAGGAGGCACTGGAGGAGGACCAAGGCACACTGACCTCACAGGGAGCCTCCCTGCCACAGACACAGGTCCCCATGTGTCCCTGTCCCACAGGTGTGCTGTCCCCCGCTGGCTTCCTGAGCTTCCTGCCCAGGCAGATCCCAGCACATGGGTGTCCACTGTGCCGGCCTGCTCAGCCTTGGGCACCCTCCCATGAGCTTGCTGTAGCCAGCAGGATAAATCAGCAGTCCTGGGTGCTCCTGGGATTGACCTACTGGGCTCTCCAGCCCCACTTTGCAGCTCACAGCAGATGGGTTTCCCTTCCTTTGATCCCCTTTTACCAATGGGAACAGTGCTGGTGACAAGCTGCAGCTCCAGGGCAGGCAAGCAGTGGGAAGGCATTCCAGCTGACCTACTTTCCACGGGCATCGCTAGGCAGGGCCTCCTTCTTGGACACTGCCAAGGTGATTCACCACAACCAAAACCCAGCTGGCACTGGGAAACTGGGCAAAAAGGAGGGGGAATGACCTTGGGGACCCATTTCAGCACTTCCTGCCAGTGTGGGATCTGTCAGCAGCTGATGAATCCCATGCCAGGTGGGACCCACACGCCTCCAGAACACCCACCATCCTCTGCAGAGTGTCCACAGAGCTCCCACACAAACCCAGCCTGGCACGGAGTCAAACCCAGACAGCACAACTCTCCTCCAGCTTGGCAGAGCATTCCAAGGGCAGCAGATAACCCAGCTGATCCCCTGCCTGGACACAGCTGGGCCACTCACCATCTCGTCGAGGGCGTAGCGCAGCAGCCCATGCTCGTAGAGGATGAAGAACCGACGCTGCCATTTCTGCAAGAGAAGACATCGAGGTAGGTCATGGCAGTGCCCACCAGTCCCTGGGCCTGGCTGGGAGCACTAGAGCTGCACATCAGCTGGCACGGCTCTGCCGAGGATCTGTGTGCACCAGCCCACATTGCCCAATGCTGAGTGCCCTGAGCTCTGGCAGCCTTGGGACCATGACCATTCCCTGGGGAGCCTGTTCAGTGCCTGACCATCCTCTGGGGGAAGAACCTTTTCCTAATATCCAAACTAAACCTCTCCTGACTCAGGTTCATGCCACAAATACTGGGGACACCAGAAGGATCCCCAAACTAAATGCTCTGAGCCCTCAGCTTCATCCTACATCATCTACTCCAGCATCCAGTGGTGGAGGGTGACAGGATGTCATGTCAGATGTCCCCCAGCAGCACATGAGCTCAGTCTGGATGGTGGCTGCACTTCTGGCATGGCACTGCTCAGGCAATCCTGGCACCACACTGGCACTGCTGCCTCTGCAGCTGCACGGCAAATCAGATTGGAGAACTGATCTGGCTGGAAAACTGCCTTTTTTTTTCATGTGTGCCAGGTTGTTTTCAGCCAAGAGCAAAAACTGGTTGAACAGGCTGAAATAAAAAAGGTCCTGGATTCATAGCCCCAGTGCAGCAATTCTTATCTCACTTTTCTCAACCCTTCGGGCAAAGTCCAGGGTACTCAGGGACAAGCAGAACTACAGAGGACTCCACAAGCCCCAGCTTAGCAGCAAGCCTGGGTTCTGATGAGACACAGGTCCCATGTCCCCTTTATGTCAGGCCAGCAAGCCTATGATGAGCTGTGACTCCAAATAATGACCCATATACCCCAAGCCGAACTCAGAACCCAATTCTTGCTCACTCGGGAGTGATTTTTTTATTACAAACAGCTCTGAGAGCATTTTGGCGCCATGACAGGGGGTTCATGGACCATTGCCATCCCTCCCACACACAGAACAGCCCCATCCTGGCAGCCTCAGCAGCAAGTTCCCTGCAAGACAAGCTTGGGGACAGGCTGAAAGTCCTCATCACAAGCCAGCAGTGAAAGGACGTCGCCTGGCCACATCCTTCTGAGCCTCACACCCCCCAGGACAGGAAAGTGGGGGATGCTCCAACCCCACACAATGCTGCTGTTTCTGCCAGGCATAAGCAAACCCCTTTGAGAAGGAGCTGAGTGTGTCCTGTTCTGTCTGTAGGTCTCCACTGCCAACACTTGGCTTCAGGGCTCTGCAGGGTTATAGCAGATGGGAACCACCTCTCAGTCCCTTCCTTGCTGCAGGACTTGCCTGACATTGGCATATCCACACTAGGGGATGGGATGCAGCCTCCCTCTAGAGCTCTGGGCACACTCATGACAAGCTGCAGAAAATAAAGTAGTTGTTTCCAAGCCCTGAAGGAAAACTGGGAGCCTTTCTGATGGTCGCAGCACATCTCAGAGTCACAGAGCCCACACTCCACTGGCCTTCCTGACAGCACAGCACGTGTCAGGCAAACCAGAGCAGCATCAAAACGCAAAAGCAACAAGCAGTGAAATTGCACAGACTAAGCCTGACCCACACCTGCAGTGCCCCAGGCTGCTGCCCAGCATGGGAAACCTTGTATCCCAGAGAAGGCATTCCAGCCTTGCTGCAGGAAACATCTCCCAGCTTCCTGGTTTGCACAAGGGGATGAGGCATGGAGGCGCCTGTGGCACTCCCAGGGTCACAGCCACCCCCATGGGCAGGGACAGGCCCTTGCTGCTCCTCCTGCCACCCCCACCCATGTCACAGGGAGGGGATGTCTCAGCTTCACTTACCCGGGAGCGGTGGACGGGGTTGTCAAAGTCCGTTCCTTCCGGGGCCAGCAGCAGCCAGCCACCATAAATGGGTTTGGCCTGCAAAGAAACAGCAGAGAAACACTCAGGCACAGTGGAAAATGGCTTAACATGGATCAGCACCATGGGGAATCGATGGTGAGGAACCACGGGAAACTGCAGCAGCCCCAGCACAAAGGCAGTTGTGTGAGCTCAGCGTCCTGCACGCAGGCAAACTCAGCCTTCCCAGTGCAGAAAACGTGGTGTCTGATGGCAACCCGTGGTGTGACACACACTGTGTGCCAATGGGACTAAGACGAGGACGCAGGAGGAGGCAAAACCCCAGCCACAAACTCCAAACACAGCTGCTCTTGCATGGCACCGTGCCCAGAGCACCAACCTCCCGGGTACTGCCGAGCAGCAGAGCCCATCCCCACCAACGGCTCTTCCCATCGGCATCGGCAGCGTGCCTCTACTCCAAAGCAAAAACACACTCCAAAGGAGAGCTCGATGTTTTCCGTTCGTTAATTAAGAGAGGAAAAACTACCCAGCGCTGGCAGTTCTCCAGCTCCCAGCCGCTTCCCGTGCCGTGCACATCCAACTCCCGCTTTCCTGCAGGGGCAGCCCCTGCCAGCCCACTCCCCCCGCCAGCGGTGTCCAGCAGCCCATGGCCGAGCACACAGGAAGGTCAGAGCCGGGAGGAGGGAAAACAGCTCATTCAGCCAGCCGGGAAGAGAAAGGGAAAGAATACTCGGAAAGAACCCTGCAGCACTGCTGCATGTCAGTGGAAAAAAAAAATCCAGGCTCTTTCCACCGCTGGCTTGGATGCAGAAGTAGCCAGGGTGAAGCTGACCCATGCCACGGCAAGCGGTGCGATGGGGATGGGCACTGGGCATGTCCTCCCACACAAAGTCCTGTGGGCACCGCTCCTGCTGCCTGTCAAGCTGTAAACGATGAGCCAACACCTGGCAAGGGCTGGGGCCAAATTCTGCTGCAAGAGTGGCAAGGCATTGCCACACCAGCAAGGCGGCTCCACAGATACCAGGACAGACCAGGAGGGAGGAAACCCAGAGCAGATCCAGCTCCAGGAGACCCTGGGTCTGGGAACACTGCTTTCCACCACAGAACACCCATGCATGACCATCCCAGCCCAGTCAAAAAGTGACAAGGACACACTTTCCCAGCTCCCCTCTAACTGATTCAATTTATCTTGTTGCTTTCATTCTTTTCTGTTCCTTAAAGTTTAAAACTGTATCCAGTTCAGTACCTCCCCTAGATTCCTCCTGCCAGTTTCTGTGGTTTTGTAATGTTAAAAAAAAGTTTCCCCTCTGGAAAAATCCCTGCAAACAATAGAAGAAACTGCCTATGCACCAGAAACTGTCAAATGCATGAAGCACTGAGTAAGCAAACTGGAAACACGCCGGAGGAGACCTTTTACTGTTTATAAAGTGAAAAGAAATAACAAAATCTCTTATCCCCTCCAAAATATGACATACCAGCTCAAGGTGTTGCTCTCCCAGCAGCTGGGAAAACATGATTTGAGAAGACCTTCCTTCCTTCCCCCTTTAAATGAGATTTAAACCAATGAAAACGAAGCGCTGGGATTGGGATCCAATTTGGGGGAGATAAGGGGGCCCAGGGCACCCCTACACCTGTTCCCATGACCACAGTGGGGGCACAGAAAGGCACCTATGGACACCACAACCCTCCCTGAGCTTGGCAAAGGGCCCAGAGCCCCCGTCACCCCCGTCCAGCTCACCTGGATGCTGGTGCCCTGCTCGCCCGTGGCCCCCATGCCACCTCCAGCCGCCCGGCACCGCTCCGTGCCCGGCTCAGTGCCACCCACGCTGCCAGCGCCCCGCAGGTGAGCCACACTCTGCCACTCCCCCGGCACACCCCGCCCCGCGCCCCCACCCAAAGCCGCCCGTGACGCATCCGTGCCCACGCGATGGGAGGACTCCAGAGCAGGGGATCACGCTGCTCCCCGCCACGCTGGGATGTGGCCACGACTACCTGCATGGCCTGGGAAGGGCCAAGCGTCCCAAATTTCTGTCGTGTTTTACAGGGGAAAAGTAGAATTGCAAATGACTAATGATGACCCGTCAGAAATCCTTCAATGGGTCACTGTGACAGGAAATGGGGTCCCCAAATTCCCATGAGAGAAGCTGGGGTGAGCGCTGAGCAGCCAGGGCTTGAGAAGGTCTTACGAGTGGCCTCCACCATACAAGAACAAGAGGATGACAGTGACAACAGAATGTGACATCCCAACAATTGGCACCATCCCACCAAGGCAGCACCCTGGTGATCCTCTGGACAGCCAAGCTGCTTGCAGGGCTCAGCCCTCCTCCACCCCCCAATTTTTCCATACCTCAATTCTCCCCTCCGTGCCCCAGCACAGCTCCTGAATAAGACCGACTGCTCAACCCAGCAAAGCCCTATGAGCAAAAACTCCCCTGACACAAACCACAGCACTGCAGCCATCCCAGAGCACTATCCCAACCCACTCTGAGCAACCCACAGCACCCAGCCCATGTGACAGGCAGCAGGCAGGTCCCAGGGCCACACCAGGGACAGAGTAACAATGGAACCAACAGGGGACATCATCACCAGGGCCAGCAGCAAGCAGCCTTAACCCAGCATTACAGGCATGAAGTCCTGCCCTATCTCAGCCTGGCTCACAACCCCCAGCAGACATTATTTTGCCCTCAGCTACTCCAATTTTAGTTCAAACTGTCTGTAAATAAACACTGAGCACCTGAAATACACACCCTTAACATAGAGCATGGTCATTTCTGTAGCGGGATCACAAAAAACCACCAGTGGGCTACACTCGTTTTGGCAGAAGCATCCAATTTCAGATATTGAAACCAAAATAGCTGAAAGGTATGAATTAGAGCCAGGCAGCGTGGGCAGCCTGGTTCCACCCATCAACAAATAAACACGCAGCAGCGCTTTTTAAAGACAAACCAAAACAAGCTCCTGCTAAAACCAAGCAAATGCCCAGAGAGGTACAAGCCTAAATGAAAGGGATATGAATTAGCACACAAAGTGTCTGAAATAAACTCATCACACCTGCATCGGAATAGCCCTGCTGAAGCAAGGTTTAAAATAAACCCGATGTGGGAGGCAGGTCCAGGAGGGTGTTGGAGCACCAGGATGGAGCTGGAATCACACGTCGTTTCCACTGGCTCGGCTTCCTCTGGAGAGCTCGTCAAGAGGAGGAAAATGCAACAACCAGCACTGAGCAAGAGCTCAAACCAAAAATTCCCTCTTCCAAGCAGATTTGTCCAAATTCACATGCAGGGATGGTGTTAAAGCAACCCCAGAGTTCCCAGGATGCCTTCTGATGCAGGGCTCTGTCTGCTTCCTGGCAGCTCCGGTGATATCCAAAGGGCAGTTCCACGTAGTTTCTACACAGGTAGCAGCCACATTGGGTGCTCAGGCACTGGGTGGGTGGCTTTGCTTTTATCCAGAAGGTACCTGGCTGGAGGGTTAGCCACAAAATGCCGTGGAAAGCAGAGTGGAGAGTGGCTGCTGATGGAGCTGGGGTGGGGTGGGGTGATGCTCACCCCACCACTGCGTGGGAGGTGAGGCCGGTTTGCAGGCCCACAGAGCCCAGTTCCATCCGATCCTGTGGGACTGCTGGAGGCTGACTCAGGTAGAAACACCCCCACGTCACCACTCCCCTTCCTGTCACACCTCTGGGAGTGTCCAGGTATCACATCCCACCTTTGATCCGACACTGGAGCTGGGCTGTGGGGCACCTGCAGCACCTCACCTGCCTCTGAGGTCGCTGTTCCAGCTACTGCATCCATCCCCTCAGCCCACAGGCCCACAATGCATCCAGGGGGAGGACGCTGCCTCCAGCCCAGCGCCGGCAGCACAGCGGGTGGGAGGAAGCAGAGAAGGAAGTGGCCCCAGCTGGGTTTACACAAAGCTGTCAGGCTGCTGTGCTGATGCTGCCCAGGCACGGACAAACCACCCCAACCAGCTCCACCAGCACTGGCAACATGATTCCCAGCAGATGGGGAACTGGGCTTGAAGGACGTGCAGAGCCACTCAGCACTTCCCGAAGCCTAGGGTGATACAGGAACCCTTGCACACCCCCAGGGCTGCAGGGCACCCACTTTCGGAGGGCAGGACGGGTCACAGGATTGTGGCAGCGCATGGAGCACCAGGTCACAGGGTTGGAGGTGGGCTGTGACACCAACCAGCTGCCTGTTGGACAGGCTTTCACACCTCCTGTGGTTTTGGTACCTTCACCTCTTCCCTCCCCATGCAAACCAGCCAGGCATGCAGGACCCAGCAGAGCCACACTGTGCTGGCCCCACAATGCTGCAGGAGCTCATTGCACAAGGTGGAACAGAAGAGCTGTACCAACATCCACATCCCCCTCTTAGGGTGCAGACTCAACCCCACAGCAGAGTACCCACATCCCTGCTGGGGTGCTGGACAGCCAGGTGGAGTGGGATGCCCCCACAGCCAGTGCCTGCCCACCCACCCCCACACGTTCTGAGGGAAGTCCGAATCCATCGCCGGGAGAGACTCCTGGCTCCAAGCGCGTGGTGGGAGGGATAATCTGTTTAGGCTGCCGGCAGACGTAATCAGCCTGTCTCGGGTGGAGGCAGGGCTTGTTTTGTTCAGGCTTGGCAACTGAGCGGGAAGGGGAAGAAAAATGGATTGTTGCATTGGAGCTTTAGGCTCTGCCTCCAGCACTGGGAGCAGAGAGCCCTGTGCACCACAGAAGTGATGCCAGGGCTTCCAGCAGCCCCACAAAAGAACAATGTACCCAGCTTGACCCAGGCTGTGGCTGAATCTATGGTGGAACTTGTTTCATCACCTTTATGGGTCAGCCCAATATTCACCAAAGGAGCCTCTCTGACAGCAGTGCCTGCTGCTCTCCACACCCATGGGAACACAACGGGGTCACAGCTGTCATCCAGATCCAGAGAGAGGGGAGAGTAAGGTCATCATCCCCTGTCTCCTGATCCACTCAGAGCTCCCCAGAGGCAGGGACCCTTTTCTGGCACATTTCAAGGAGAAAGTCACCACAAACACTGGTTGCAACCTCAAAATAGGAAATATGGGTGGTTTCAGCTCCGCTCTGCTCTCAGTTTTGCACACCTTGGAGCCAAGAGAACATCGCTGATGGATGAGTCGGAGCAGCCGTCACTCAGCAGGAATGGGGAAGGTGACACGGTGTTCAGGGAGGGCATGGGATGTGATACCCAAGCAGGCGTTCCTGCCCACAGCACGGCTTCTAGGAACTGAGACAGGCGTCACTTGACATTCTGTGCGCTCCCAGTGGGATGGCAGATGGAGACCCACTGGAGACCTGTGACCATGGCTGTCAGGAGGCTCCACAAACACTGCTGTGCAAACCTGCGCTCCGGCAGCAATCCCAAGAGCCAGGATGAAGCCCAGCCTCAGCAGTTAAGCTGCTTACACCCCTGTTTCCCTGCCTGTACAGCATTTCCCCTCTGCTGTCTGTCACCTGGCGATGCCAAACCCCAGCACGGAGGCTACAGTGCTCCCTCTGAGCATCCACAACCATTCCCAGAGCACAAACACTCTCCTATCCCCCAGTTCCTCATCCAAGTGGCTGCTCACTGCTCCTGGGTTCAGCCCAAACAGGGCTTTTTCCAGGACAAGACCTGGGCAACTCCTGGGGGCCACCCTGGATGATGAGGAGAGTCCCCTCTCCATCCATATCCTGCTCTTCTGCCAAAACACATTCGCACAAGGCAGGCATGAGTCGGCCACTGCCAGAGCTGCAAACCCCCAGCCAGGATTTCACCACCAACACATCTCCACATGCAGTACGAGGCCAAACCAGACTGGACAAACTGGACTTGGAGCACAAGAAGCACCAGGTGCCGCTGCCATGGGCCAGCTGTTGGGCACTGTGCATGGCACAGCCCTCCTTGCACATCGCTAGCACTGACCCAGGCGTCGGCAAACCCCAAAGGATGGAGCTGCCTGGACAGTTTGCTGTGTGGGCACTGGGAGTGACCAACCAACCAGAGGAACAGGAAGGGGAAAGGCTGAATTCACCCTTCATGCAAACAGCCGGCCTCCTTCTGCAAATACCCCTGGTCTCAGGGCTGTGCTCGGGTCCGAGTGCTGCCATTGCCTGGGGCAGTCGGAGCAAGAGCTGGCTGAGGCCGGCTGCGGCATGCATGGGGAATTTGTCAAGCAGCAGCAAAATGAAGCGGGACAGAATGGACTTTGCAATTCCAGCTCCTCCTTGAGCAGCCCCAAAGCTGGTGTACCTGGCAGCGAGCAGGCGTATCTAACCACTTCCCACCACTGGCCTTCCTCAGCGCCTGGGAGAAGCCACAACATCTCTCCACAGTGCTGTAGAGGGGATTTATCACTTCGTCGGGTGCCAGCGCAGATAAGGTGCGGCGCCATGCAAAAACCCAGCAGCAAGTCAGTGAGCAAACGGGACGGTTCTCCAGCACCCAAAGGCGCCGCCATGTCCCTTCCCTTGGGCCAGGCAGAGGTTCAAGTGCACCCCAAATCAACCCCAGCATCCAACACAGCTTCCGAGTGCCCACTGCCCTCCCTGCCTGCACATCACTCTCCAAGGATGGGATGCTGCCCATGGGACAGAGCCACCATGACCCTGCCCCCCCAGCCCTTCTGGCTGTGCCCCCGAAGTCCCTGCCCTCCACAGCCACTGACAGAGGCAAATTTGACATTTGCAAAGAAATCTCCCCCTGTTCAGTGCTAATAATTAGTCAAGTAGAGGCGGATTTTTGCAGCATGATACAAGCAGCAGGGAGCAGGGAATGCAAGCGCAGGGGCTGCTTTCCAGGAAAATGGGGGCTTTTCCTCCTGAAAAGAGCAGGGCTGGAAGGAAAAGTGTGGCCGGGACATGATCCCTCACCCTGTCACCCTTTGGACAATGCAAAGAGTCAGGACAAGACCCCTGCAACACAGGGCATCCCAGCGCCTGGATGCAATGTCCGAGAGCAAAGCCAAGCCTGCGACCCAACGCTGACACACTCCAGCCTCAGGGCTGCTGGCCACCAGCTGCTCAGCATCCAGAACAGTAGGAAAGTGATAATGTCCAATGGAGAAGAGATGGAAATAACCAGCCCCTGTCTGAGCAGGGGTGTCACGGGAAGAGGCAGTGGGAAAAGTCTGCAAGCTCTGTTTTCTAACTGGGTGGTCCTCTGGGCATCTATGCCATGATCTCAAATAAAAAGAAAAAAAGGAAAAAAAAAAGACACTGGTAGCTGGAAAGACGTCCTCAAATTCCTCTATCTGTGCCAGTCCCCACGCCCCAAGAGAGCAAATGCATGGAGAAAATTAAAAGCAACTGCTTTACACTCTGCTCTTCTTCCAATTCAGGCCAGGCGAAATTTTTAGGTTAATTCCCAGCTTGTCCCACGTTGTTGGGGGCTTTATCTTACAGACCAAAGGCATGTGTGTGCAGACATGGATTGACCCGGAGCAGCCAGCGTGGAGAACAGGGACCCGACGGGGACAACGCCACGAGAACCTTGGGGGGCTGCTTGGGGTAAGGGTCCCACTGTACAGGCTGACTTTTTCTTGGAGACAGAAGGCCGGGGGTCCCTGGGAACCATCCATCTTCTCAGGGCAGGTTCTGGAAAGCTGAGCTCCGTATGAGATTTGCAGGTGGTTACAGGGGACTGTGCAGTGCCAGCATAGGCACGTCTCGCCAGGAAAGTGGAAATTCCCACAAAAAGGGAATTTCTCCCTGGATGGGAAAGGAGCAGCGTAACACGAGCTGGCAACGGGTGGGTGGCACAGCCAGGACAGAGCCACCAACAGCATTGTGTCTGCCAGCAACCAGATCCTGCCACCACACAGGATCAAGGGATCTGACAGCCCACGACCCACAGCAACAGATTTTCCCAAAGGGAGAACAGCCACACTGACTGACCCAGTTTTTCCCATGCTGTGTGGGCACCCCAGAAGGTCAAACACAGATTTGGGGGGCGGGGGGCGGGGGCAAAGGCACATCACCTCTCACCTGCAGCCCTGGGAGGGGACAGTCACATCTCCAGCAGGTGCTGGGACTGCATGTAGCTGCCCCAAAACACACTGAGCCCTGTCCAGCAGCACAGTCACGCACAAAAACAACTTGTGAAGGCAGCGCTCCCAGGATTAGGGACTTAGCGTCCGCACAGCCCTTTGAAGTTGGAAGCGCTAAGTCTGATTATTATTAGAGAGCTCCAGCTCATTAATCCTGATGTTTGGGGCTGGATTTCCCCCCTCCCAGCCCCATTCCTAAGCCGGTTCCCGAGTACGACAGAAATCCACTACTACCACTAAATATTTGTGACTCTTTGCAAACATACTCTGGGTCTCTGCCCTGAGCGGCTCCAGCGCCCTGCAGCACCCCGGGAAGCAGCAGGGGCAGCTCCTGACACCCACACAGGTATTTTTATCTAATAAAAATCCAAAAGAGACACAAGTGCGTAAGCGTGAAGTACCTTCACCTTTCCGTCAAGCCAAGTACAAAGGTCAGATGACTCCAAAAGACTTTTCTAGCCTGACTCTAGGTAATCACCAACACTGTCCCTGTCCACAGGGTGAGCAGGACGTGCTGGGCACAGAGCCCCCACGCTGCGGAGTGGGACCCCCCAAACCAACCCAAGCTTAAAAAGAATGAGTTCAAAAGGCAGAGACATTCAGAGCTGTTAAATGAACCGTTATTCCTGGGTGTGCTTCGGAGTGAGCACACCCCCACATCCATCCACGCTGCGATACGGGGCACAGCCTGGGAGGGGAGGTAGGCAGGGTGGCAGGGAAGCGCCGGGGTGGCCACGGCCGGGGGGCTCCTAGGCACAGGGAGCTGCGGGCAGGGCGGGAGGTGCGTGCGTGCATCACACGCTACCGCAGCCACCATCTTATCTGGGAAGCGGGATTACTTCACCCCAGCTGCAAGGGAGAAGCCGAGCAGGACTGCGCCGTTTTCCCAACCGGAGCCCCCCGCGCAGGGCCTGGATCCGGCCACGGGGCTGACCCCGACCCCATGGGAACCGGACGCGGGGGCAGCCCCCCAGGGCCACCCACCACCCTGACGGGAACAAAGCCAACGAGGGGCTGCCCGAAACACGGCCCTGGGTCCCCAGGGAGGTGGGTGGCCCCCGTGGCAGGGCAGGCAGGCACTATGGCGGGCTGCATACCATGCTTTGAGCCCCCCAACAAAAGCAAGTAAGCTTTGTACCAGGAGGCAGCGCAACCCCCGGGCAGCGGGAAGGGGCCGGCCGGGAGCAGGGGGCTCTTCCCGAGCCCCCTCCGGGACGGCTCCTTTGTCTGGGCACGGCCGCGACGCTCCGCGCCGCCCGCCCCTTTCCCGCACACACCACGGCATTTTTTCCAGTGACATTTTTTCCATATTAGCCCTCAGATTTCATGATGCCCCCCCCCCCCCCCGCCGCCCCCCCAGCGAGCGCAGCAATATGTCTGATCTCATTGCCATAATAGGATCGGGAGCGGGGATGGCAGCCCTGTCCCAGAAAGGTGTGGGAGGAGGGAGGGCGGCCCTGTTCCCCTCACCCAAATACCACGGACGGGCTCCCGCACCCCAAAAACGCCCCCCATGCCCCAAACACCCCCTGCCATGGGAGCGCCAGCCTTGGGCCTGCGTCAGGCCTGGGAGGAGAGGAGGAAGAGGAGGAAGGCCCAGCCCTGGCAGCCCCCCAGCGCTGAACCCTCTCCAGAAAGGGGCTGGGGTCCCCTTCCCATGTCCCCGGAAAAGCGGGGGGCTGTAAGGCAGGGGGGTCATGTCCGGCACGTCCAGGAGGGGACGTTTTGTTTTCAACTGAGTTTTTTCCAAGACTTTCAGGATCGTCTGATGGAGCTCACAGGGTATCTCCCACCTGCTGCTGTGCACCCCAAGAGGGGACAGGATCACCCCAAGTGCTGGTGCGGGGCCCCACACGGCCTCAGGGGGTGGGGCCCCAGGGGAGGTGGCAGTGGGGTGAGCCATGGCCTAAGGGACCAGTGGGCACTGTGGGTGCCCCGTGAGACACCTGGAAATCGGTGGGGCCAGCAGGTATCCCATGGGATCGCTGGACACCCTGTGGGACCAGAGAGCACCCAATGCGCTCCTGGACATCCCACGAGCTTCACAAATACCTGTGATTCCCTGTGCTGTCTGTGGGGTCAGCAGGCACCCCAAGGGACCACACACACGGGAGCAGCAGGCACCCGCTAGAATCACTGGATACTGTATGGCACCAGAGAGCAACCATGGGGCTCCTGAACACCCCATAGGATCCACAAATATATGTGGATCCCTGTGCTATCCGTAGGGTCAGCAGGCACCCCATGGGACCACACATCACCCATGGGGTCAGCAGGCACCCCATGGGACTCCTGGACACTCTATGGGACCAGAGTGCATGCGTGAGGCTCCTGAACACCCCATAGGATCCATGGATACCTGTGGGTCCCTGTGCTATTTGTAGGATCAGCGAACACCCCATGGGGCCCCTAGATACCCTATGGGACCAGGGAGCATCCTTGGAGCTCCAAAACACCCTATGGAATACAGGGATACCTATAGGTCCCTGTGCTATCCATGGGACCCCACAGCATCCCTGACAGCCCACGGTATCTGTGGGAGCAGCAGGCACCCACAGGACCCTACAGTATCTGTGTCCAGCACGCACTCTGTGGGACTCCTGGGGATCCCATGGGATCCTGTGCGAACCATGGGGACAGCAGGCACCCATGGCAACCTGTTCTACCCGTGGGACCCCAGGACATCCATGGGACCCTACACTACCCATCGGATCCTGAGCTATCCATGGGGACACCCACGGGACTCTAAGCTACGCAGGGGACTCCCAAGATACCTGTGCGACGCCAGGCTACCCACGGGGCCAGCGAACAGCCCGCGGAGACCCAGGGCACCCTGGGGGCGGGCAGGGGGCGGGACCCCGGAGCGGATTTTGGGGGGGAAAACAGCGGGTTTTGGGGTAAGATCCCACCTGGTTGAGATCCTCGTCGTTGAGCAGGTGGGACTCGCGGGGCTTGAAGCAGTTCTGGCACTTGCTCTTGTTGAAGATGTTGGCCTGGAACTTCCTGCAGGGATTGTCCTTGGCGGCCATGGCGCGGCCCGCGCCCGCTCAGCGCCCGCTCAGCGCCCCGCGGAGCGCCCGCCCGCCGCCGCGCCCATCGCCGCCGCCCCGCGCCCGCGGGGGGCGTCACGCGAACGCAAAAACCAACACAGAACCCCAACGAATACAGCAG